>NW_026992265.1:75611-290025 GCF_028769735.1 Zonotrichia leucophrys gambelii
CATTGCCCCAAGAAGAGCAGGCAAAGCACCAAAAAGAGGGGGAGAAAATCTCACCAATCTCGCAATCTGCTGTCCGTGTCTCAGCCTTGGCTGCAATACACTTCAGCGGTCACCATATGTCGCTGAGGGACACGAGAAAACTCAAGCACACCACCACTCAAGGTGAAGGGAAAAAAGGGAAGTTTTATTCTCTGACTCCAATATTTATAGCTTTACAAACGTGACAGTGGATTGGAAGGTGACATTGACACCTCTGCAATGTCACTGGTCAAACCAACAGTCCATCAACTCATCAACTCTCTCCTCCTCCATAAAGGAATGTAAAACAATGAGTTATTTACAGAAAGTGTGTGAGAAAATTCACTTCAGGAATGTCAACATCAGAAGGCTTAGAAAATCTTAAAAAAACAGGGTGACAATTATCTTTATTATTATGCAAGCAAGAATAAGCAAGATTCAGCGCTGGGCGGCCAGGAGTCCCCGCTCCTCTTAGGCACGTGCCTTTCCCCCTTTAAAGTTCGCTTTTTATTGTCCTTTTTCTCCGGATTCCTGGATGACGTGGTCTGTCTTCTGCGCTTGCTCCTCCGGTTGCTAGGGGTCTTTTTTCTGCCTTTTGGTGGTCATGGGATGAAGGCCCCAAGTCTTCCTCTTTTTTCCGCTTTCCTTATAAGGCATATCTATAAGTCTAAATTCTACAAGCTAAGCGATTCTTGCAAGGTTAATAATTGTTAGCATATGTGTTTCAGAAAGTCTCCTATATCTATGGGGTGGAATTTTGCAGACCAAGCAATTCTAGCGAGGTTAGTAATTGTTACCAGATGTAGCTGTATCTAGTTAAAAGGGGGGGTTTGTAACCCAAGCAATTCCTTAAAAGTTTTCCCATACGTGGCTGTATAGGTATCCTGCTAAACAAGAGCTATTTAGCAATTGTTTTATAATTTAAATTATCTAGCTATTAATGAACAAATGTATTGTTACTTATTACAGGACTAACCAGGAGATCGCTGGAGAAATGATCACAAGTAGGACGAGAAGCAGGCTCAGTCTCATGGCATCTCGAGACTGCACACGAACAACAGGATGTAAACCGGTAAAAGGAAACTTAAGACAAACATATATTACAAACTATTCCAGATAGGAGGCTTAAATGGAATTTCCTCCAGAGAACGCGTGCAGCGTTTTCTTCTCCAGGCAGCGTGAGCAACCTGGGGTGCTTCTGTAGATTTCTCTGAGACTTTGGGAACATAGGGCTTTACCCATTTGGAAAGAACCCACCTTAAACCAGAGGGGGTGGACACACAGGCGTATCCACGTCCCCAAGTAACCAATTTGTAAGGTCCCACCATTTCCCAAGTCTCAGGGTCCTTTACTAAAACCAGAGGTTTTTCTTTCATCAACCTATGACTGCTCACCCCAAAGTGGTGTAGGATGGGTGGGTTCAGGCTGTCAAAAGAACAATTCAGAAAATTGATTGTGAATAGCGCCCTGGATAACCGGATGTGGGGAGGTTCCACCTTCAGAACCTGTTGTTGCTGGTCCAGGACCCTTTTAATATCACGGTGAGTTCTTTCTACAATGGCTTGACCTGTAGGGGAGTAGGGGATGCCAGTTTTGTGCTCTACTCCCCATTGTTGCAGGAAACTCCCGAATTCCTTGGATTTATAAACAGGCCCATTATCAGTTTTCAGCACCTTGGGGATGCCCATGAAAGAAAAAGCCTGTAAGAGGTGCTTAATAGCATCGACAGATGATTCTCCTGTGTGGGCAGAAGCATAGACCGCTCCAGAAAAGGTATCTACACTAACGTGAACATATTTCTGCCGTCCAAAAGCCTGTATGTGTGTTACATCTGTTTGCCACAGTTCACAACTGTTCAGTCCCCTTGGGTTTGCTCCTGTACTCACTGTAGGGAGTGCATGTTGTTGGCAATTTGGGCATGTGGCCACAATCGCTTTGGCCTAATCTCAAGTGATGTTAAACTGACGAACCAGGCCAGGTGCATTTTGGTGGAAAAGCTGGTGGCTGATTTTTGCCTGTTCAAAAACATTTGGGAGAGTGGCCATCACTGCAGGTGCAGCAAGAGCATCTGCCCTTCTGTTGCCTTCAGCGATAAACCCTGGCAAGTCAGTGTGTGACCTGACATGCATCACATAAAATGGTTGGTCTTGGTGAGTGACTAACTTTACCAGTTTTGAGAGCAATTCGAATAGTGCGATGTTAGACACTTCTTGCAGTATTGCTTGATCTGCCCTGGATACTAGCAAAAAAAAAAGCAAAAACCAACTCAAAATAACACCTTCTCCCCCTTCCCACCTTCCCCCAGGCTTAATTTCACTCCTTCATTCCCAACTCTTCTACCCCCCTGAGCAGCACAAGAGGTATGGACGGATTACAGTCAGTATACAACAGTTTCTCTTTGCCAATTCATCCTCCTCACACTTTTTCCCTGCTTCAGATTGGTTCCTCTCCACAGGCTGCAGTCCATCAGGAAAAAATCTCTTCCAGTATGGACTCTTCCACAGACTACAGTCCTGTCAGAAAAATCTGCTCCAGCATGTTTTTTCCACAGTCTGCTATTTCTTCAAGAAATATCCAACTGCTCCAGTGAGGGGTCCTCCATGGGCTGCAGTATGAATATCTGCTCTGCGGAATACCTGCTCCAGCGTGGTTTCTTTCACAAGCTGGAGGGGAATCTCTGTGTTGGCTCCTGGAGCACTTCTTCCCCTTCCTTTTTCTTCTCTGACCTTGGTGTTTGCATTACTGTTTCTCACTTTTTTCCCTCTCTCCTCTGACTGTCTGCCATTTTTTCCTTTCTTAAATATGTTTTCACATAGGCACTACCAGCTTTGCTGATTAGCTCAGCTTTGGTCAGCAGTGGGTCCATTGCTGACATAAATGAAATTGACTGAGCCTGTCACAAGGCAGCTCCTAGTCTCTTCTAACAGAGGCCATCCCTGCAGCCTCCTCACTACAAAAATCTTGCCACAGACACCTAACACAATTGGATTACATCTGGACGGTCAACGGTGAAAGCATTTAAGACTGTTATAGCCCAGACTGCTGCTAAACAGTCTTTCCTACAGACAGATAATTTCTGTTCTGACCTCTGAAGAGGATACATTTTTATTTTTGTAATGGTGCTGCTCCCATGGAATCAATCAGAGCTTTTTAAAGCAATGTCTTTGAATTTTGTTAAAACAACAAGTTCCTTGATCCAGTTCCATTCCCGATTCTTTCTCATTAATTTTCATAATGGTGTTGTGAATGGAGATGACAGCTTAGACAAGTCCTGCCTTTGATTCAGATTTCTGGCAGTAGCTCTGTTTGAGGTGGCCTGCACCCCAAATGGCTCTCACTCGCAAATTCTTAAGAATGGCTGATTAGGTCTATTATAAATGAATTATTTATTGAATAGACACAAGATTAACAGACATAAGACTTTAAACAGACTACTTATTACACAGGATAAAACAAAAAGAGCTACTAGTAAATAAAAAAAGCAGTGCATGATAAAAGGTACCTATATTACAGCTAGCAAAGAAATAGTATAGATTAGGAGTCCATGTAACTTACCACCAAATTGATGATGGAGTACACATAGAATCCTTTCACTCAGTTTCTGGAAAAGTAACCATGAAGATAAGTCCAGACTTTGGGGAGAAGTCCTACATATTTCCAGGGTGTCTGTAGGAAACTTCTGATTTCATGAACGTTTGTATAGCTTTTATAGTTTGTAAAGTGAAATGTCTGTCAGTCATAAATTCCAGCAGCTTATCTCCCTACATCTTGTTCTCAAGGCAAAATGTTTATTGTCAACTGGGAGTTCCACCTCTGGCACCAGAGAGAGAGATAACTCACTAGCCAGAGATTGTGACGGTGGTCACAGGAGTTTTCAGGTGAGGGAAGAGACAAGAATGTTGACTCCATGTTCAGAAGGCTTGATTTATTATTTTATGATATATACATTACATTATAACTATACTAAAAAGAATAGAAGGAAAAGTTTCATCTCAGAAGGCTAGCTAAGCTAAGAATAGAAAGGAATGAATAATAAAGGTTTCTGTCTCAGACAGAGAGTCCAAGCTAACTGGGCTGGGATTGGTCATTAATTATAAATATCCAAGATGGCCCAATCACAGATGCACCTGTTGCATTCCACAGCAGGAAACCATTGTTTACATTTTGTTCCTGGAGCCTCTCAGCTTCTCAGGAAGAAAAATCCTAAGAAAAGGATTTTCGTAAAAAGATGTCTGCGATGAGATAACTCACTATCAGACATGTCAGGCCTGGGTTATCTCATCAGTTCATGTGAGGGGGAGAATGACCGAAACTATCGCACCAGCTGATAGAACAGATAAGCTCTTCTGTGATAGGGGCAAACGTCCTGCCACAAATGGTCTCCTGACACCAGCAAAGTTTTCTTTTTCCCCAATTACAATACCTGAGTAGTTTACTTGGTGCCCTAATTGGATCTTATTCAAATTTACTTTAAATCCTGTTTAGTCTGATAATCTTAAAACTCACATACTTGTCTCTTACACTTCTGTAGCGCAAATCACTAGAATTTTATCCACAAAAAGTTTATTCTTTGTAAAACCCCTGCAGTGCCTAAATAAAGGTATATCATTTTTCTCTAAATGTGAAATCAAATCTCCAAACTGATTTTTCAGTAAGTCAGATGGTAATGAAACATATTTATAACTGAAAACCACTTGTTCTTTTCTTGCAAATTAGCAATAATATCAGATATCCATGTCACAATAGCAGCCAGTCTCAGGATGAACTTATTTATCTGCTAGTAGCCTACTATCACTCTCCAGGATTTTTACCAGCCTTTTCAACAAGCCATAATGGAGAATTACACCATCAGGCCCCTGAGGGCACTAATAGGTTTTAATGGTCCTGACCAGCCTTACTCAGGACCTCCACATTCTCTGCTTGGGAGCCCCAGTTCAGCTCAGTCTTGGGCCTTGTGGAAGTCCATCCGGAAATCCTTCAGTTTTTGCCTCACAATTGTCATGAGAAAAGGACCACCGAAGGGTTAAAAACTGTTGAGCCAGTTGGGAAAGAAAGTCTCATGCGTATTTAGTGCGTTTACAGATGGTGTCTGCAGAACATGCCATGCTGTACTCGAAGGGGCATGCTGCCCTGTTCTGAACAATGGAACTGGACTTTCTTCCAAACTTCAGGCCTGGCTGGACTGAGCTCTGGGGTGGCTTCCCCCCCCGCTCCAAGAGAAGACCCCTCTTGCCTGTCTTCAACCACCTTGACAGACCAACTGAAATGCGAACCCCCTCATCAAAGAACCAAGAACCCCTCTGGCACCCTATTGGCACCCCCATGGCACCCCCCTGGCAACCTCCTTCCAGAGACTGGGACTGTACCCCCTCCCAACTCAGGGAAGGGGGAGAACCTGCCCAGAGTAGACGTACCTGGGAGCATTCGGCCATGAAAACAATGGACTTTTCCCCTCCATGGAAACCTAATTGTGGCCACCCTTCCCCCAACCAAGAACAGTATATCTGGGGTTCGGTTCGACTGCCTCTCCGAGTCTCCACAAGACGTGTACCAGCGAGCATCGGCGGCGGGACCCCGAAGGCATCACGTCTTGGTAGCTATACCCCATTCCCTGACCTTCTCTCCTTCCTTTTTCCTTATTCTATCCTTCTCTTCCCCGGATCCTCTAACCAATGCATATTTAGCTGTGGTTATTATCAATAAATTCCATCTTGTTGATTTGCTACTGCAAACCCCTGTGCCTTTGTTGGTTATTTTTGCACCCAAAAATTATTCGTCACCCGTTCACTTCGGGCGGACCTTCACATAATTGGCGTCACGGACAGGATTCCACAGCCAGTGAGATTTTGCAGGTTTTGTGTAGTCTGTAAGCTCTTGCAGACTGCATACACCAAAGCCAAATCTCATGCTCGATTGAGCACACAGGCTCCGGAATTGACACAAAAGGTTTTTCGGTGCAAAACAGGGGAAACTGTTACTGTCACTTTTGTTACTGATCTTACTGGCACGGACACCGACACTGATACTTCTCCTGATCCTGATATTGATGCTGTTACTGATATTGGTATTGATACTGTTGTTGTTGTTGTATTTGAGTTGAATCTGAACCTGTTGTTGTTGTATTTGAGTTGAATTTGAACCTGTTACTGTTGTATTTGAGCTGAATTTGAACCTGTTACTGTTTTTTACTGCTGTATTTTTTATTTTGTGTACCTGGACTGTCTAAAAGGGAAGGGGCAGACTTGAAGTAATTAGGCAGTGCCTTTTAGACAGATATTGTCCCTTCACCTATACAGGGAGCGAGGGGCGACCCAGCGAAGGCTGAGTGGCTTTTTCCCTGTTCTAGGTTTCTGGTCCCCTCACAAAGAAAATATTTGTGTGTGTGTATGAGTGTGTGTATCTAGACTGTCTGGAAAGGAAGGGACAATCTGAAGCAATTAAAACAGTGCCTTCCAGACAGATTTGGTTTCTTCAGCTATCTAGGGAGACAGAGTGGAACAAAAAGTCTGTGTAACTTGAGTTAGCAAATTAGCTCCCTGGTATAGTCCTAGTCCCTTCACACAAAATGAGTGAAAATCTCGATCCTAAAGCAAAAGCTGATTTTTACACGTTCCTTGCTAAACACAATGCCAAACCGTCATATCTGGCGGAGAAAATTGGGCAGAAAACAATTGGTTCAATTTGGAAAACATCATTGATAGAATATGTTCTCTGCAACATGAATCAAAATTCAAAATGGGTAAAAATAAAAGCATTCTTTGCTCAGTCCTTGGAGCATGTCTTACTGCAGCCATAGAAAACCGCTGTAAACGGAGAACTGAGGAAATGGTAATTATAGATTCCCTTCAAAATTTGGTTGGAATTTTGCAAAAAAAGTTAAATGAGGACAGAAATGAAATTTACAAGCTGCGAGCTGCCCTTAGGGAAGAACACACCAAAACCATACACAAAATCAACTCCTCTACAGAGGAGGAAGAAAAGGTAACACCTTCCATTAAAAAGATTTATCCTTACAAAGAAATTGAGGCAGCAAAACAAAACTATTCTTACAAAGAATCTGAAACAGTTAAAAATTGTGGGGAAAATTGTTGTCCTCATTTGAGACCTTTTATTAAAACTGAATACAATTACATTAATGATGAAGACATGGATCCCCACATAACAACCAAACAAACACCATTCAGTGCTACCGAATTAGCTAAACTAAAAAAGGAATTCGGTCGCCTCCCCCACGAATCAGAAACGGAATATGTGTTCCGTGTGTCCCTCACTGGCGGAGACCAGATTAAGTTAACTGAACAAGAGGCCAGTGGTTACTGGGGACATGGTGTTTTCCTAACAACAGGAGATAAGCGTGATGCCTGGTCTCTAACACAACGTGCAGCCTATTGGGCTGGGGGAATAAATCCCCTGGAAAGGGGTGATCCCTTAGCAATTGCCACTACCCCTGACCAAATCCTAGAAAGTGTACAAAAAGCTGCATGTTTGCAAATGATTCATGAGAAAAAATTAATTCCTGGTTTTGAATCCCCAATGCAATTGCCTGTGAAGCCTGAAATTATGACCCCTTTAATTCGTGGGCTTCCAGAAACATTGAAATCAACAGCAATCACTATTCAAAAAACAGTTATGGCTCTAAGCCCAATAGATAGACTAGAAAGATTTCTTAACAACTCCACTGATCAGTCTGAGTCCACTGACACTGCACCTTCACCCTATACACCAACACAGACACCCACAACACCATCTGACACATCTAGCAGCAGCCGCAAGATTTGGACATGGAGTGAGGTAGCAGTTGATTTAATAAACTATTGCAGACAGTATGGGCCTGTAAAAACCCTGGAAGAAAAATCAGAAAAAGCAAAAGGTGTCCGGTTTATGGGAACCCCTAACACTGAAAACACAGAACCAGGGAAACAGATTTCCAACAGACAACGCTGGTGGATGCTGGGAATAAAGAAAGGGGTTCCCCGGGACATAATGGATGGTCTACCACTTGAAAAATTGCAGAAAATCATAACTAACTGGAATTTTAGAAGAACAAATACCCAGCCCAGTGCCCCGATCCCCCTCCCTCACCAGAAACTAACAAATACTCCTACCAATACACAGTTCAGTACACACAATACATCACAGTCTTTCACACAGAACACAGGCAATGAGCCAAAGTTAACCCTTCCCCAGTTTCTCCCTCGTAACCTGGGCAGTGAGGCTGCGTCTCAGCCCCTCCCGCAGAACACAGCCAGTGACCCAAAATTAACTCTTTCTCAGTTTCTTTCACAGAACTTGGACAGTGAAACCCTGGCTGCGTGTCTCCTGAAAAGCACCAGCAGTAAGCCGGAAGTAACTCTTTTGCAACTTCTTTCACAGAGCCTAAGCAACATAACTGCCCACCCGCCCGTACCCCAAAACACAAACAGTGAATTTTCACCAACAGAGCTTTCGGGAAACTAGTATCTCCACCGCTTACAGGTGAGCGAAGGGGTGGAGGTTGGGTTTACTTACGAATGCTCACAAAAAATAAATCAGGAGACATGTTAATTACAGCAATCACGGGCCCCAAAAAAGTTCTGGTAACCTACATTGTTGATACGGGAGCCCAGATTTCTGCACTAACACACAGAGATGCCCAGAAGTGCGGAGTTGTTCCAACAAAAAGGCAATGCTGCGTTCTTAATGCTTTAGGAACCATAGAACCCATGAATATTGCTTTAGTCAAAATAACACTCCCTGGAGAAGAAAATCAATTGGTTGTCAAAATGGTAATTGGGGACATACCGAAAAATCTGCTAGGGATAGATGTCCTCTCAGGAAGGCAGTGGGAAGACACCGAGGGTTTCTTGTGGTCTTTTGGCACTCCGCCACTTAACATTAGACTGCTTCAGACCGCACCCGCACTGCCTTACAGTAAAACAATCAATGTGAAACAGTATCCCTTGCCTTCTGGAGCCAGAGAAGGCATCAAACCAGTTATTCAGGAATTGCGTGATCAAGGAATAATTATTAACACACACTCCCCATACAATTCACCCGTGTGGCCAGTCCGAAAGCCTAACGGGAAGTGGAGGCTTACAGTTGATTACCGTAGGCTGAATGCCAACACTGACCCTCTAACTGCAGCAGTGCCAAATTTAACTGAACTAATAACATCAATACAAGAAAAAGCTCACACAATCATGGCAACCATAGATGTCAAAGACATGTTCTTCATGATACCTATACAGCCAGAAGACATGGATCGCTTTGCATTCACATGGGAGGGACAACAGTACACATTCACCAGACTCCCTCAGGGATACAAACACTCTCCAACACTAGCACACCATGCTTTAGCTAAGGAATTAGAAAAAATACCTAAACCTGACACTGTAGCTGTGTACCAATACATTGATGACATTTTGGTAGGAGGAGAGGAAATTAAGGAGATGGGGGACCTCCAGCAGAATATAATCTCTCATCTGGAGAGCCTTGATTTAAAGATTCCCTCAGAGAAAATTCAAAAGCCTTCTCAGGAAGTAAAATTCCTGGGAAATTGGTGGAGATCTGGCAGCACATGCATCCCACCTGACACTTTAACTTCTCTAGAGCAGATGAAAATGCCTGAAAACAAAAAAGACCTCCAGCAAGCCTTAGGACTGTTGGTATTCTGGAGGAAACACATCCCAGATTTCTCAATCATTGCTAGGCCCCTTTACAATTTACTGAGAAAAGGAATCAAATGGGATTGGACTCCTTCTCAGGAGGAAGCACTCCAATTACTGATTTTTGAAGCCGCTGCACATCAGGCATTGGGGCCCATTCACCCTAAAGACCCTTTCCAAGTAGAATGGGGATTTGCCTCCTCAGGACTATCAATACACATCTGGCAGCGAGGTCCTGAGGGTCCAACAAGGCCTGTCACCTTCTTTTCCCGTGGTTTTAAAGATGCTGAAAAAAGATACACTACCTGGGAAAAAGGATTGTTTGTGGTTAGCTTAGCTCTCATTGAAGTAGAGAAGATCATACGGCAGCAAGCTATCATCTTGAGAGGTCCCTTCAAGGTAATTAAAGCTGTCACGAACGGGACCCCTCCACCTGACGGCATAGCTCAAAAGTCGTCAGTCAGGAAATGGTATGCTCAAATAGAGTATTACTGCAATAGCTTTTCTGTCACAGAAGGTGCTGCAAAATTCTTGGCAATACAAGACACTGAGAGCCTAGATAGTAGCCAAGACAAACCTGCTTCTGTAATCAAAGTAGCACCACCATTCTCACCTGAAATAGCAGCAAACTGTTGGTTTACTGATGCTTCCTCAAAGCGGGAAGGAAAAATTTGGAAATATAAGGCAGCTGCCTTACATATTTCATCTGGTGAAAAGATTATCACAGAAGGGGAGGGCAGCGCTCAGGTAGGAGAACTCATAGCCCTCTGGAGTGTTTTCCAGCGTGAGGCACAAAACACTTCTCCTGTTTACATCTATACTGATTCATATGCGGTATACAAAGGCTGCACTGAGTGGCTCCCTTTCTGGCAACAGAATGACTGGGAAGTTAACAGAATCCCAGTGTGGCAGAAGGATAAATGGAAAGAAATCCTAGAAATCGCCAGTAAAGGAAACTTTCTGGTTGGCTGGGTAGCTTCTCATCAAACTGATGGGAATCAAGCAGGTGAATGGAACAACAGAGTTGATGAACTATCAAGGCTTAGCCCCCTGAAAAAAGAAACTATTTCAGAGGATTGGAATCAACTGTTAGAATGGTTTCATGTAAAAAGGCAGCACACAGTTGCCAAAGATCTGTATCAGGAAGCACACGCCCGCGGCTGGCCAGTCACCAGGGAAATGTGTAAAACATGCATATCGGCCTGCGAACAGTGCCGCAAGCGACTGGAAAGGCATCCTTTAGAGGATGACCCTCTGCATTTGAGAAAAGGTAAAGGCTTGTGGGAAGCGTGGCAGGTAGATTATATTGGTCCTTTTAAGAAGTTGTTGTGGTGTGTTGCAATGTCCGGTTTTAAACGTCCGGGGCCCTTCCCATGTGTACCTATCCCTTCTCCCTTCCCCCTCACCCCTTGCTGAGTGTGCCCTGTCAATCATGCTAACATACCAGCAAGGCGTCGTGTGATTCGTCGATTTCAAAGGATGCTCCTCAGGCCTGGGGGTCATTGGCCTGTCTAAGTGTCATCCTCCCTTGAGACCCTGCCCCCTTCACCTGGTTGGTAACTCACCTGTCCCCTCCCCTTCCCCTGTCCCCGAGCTTATAAAATGTGAATGAGACCATGCGGCCTTTATTCTGTTACTAGCAGTGGCCCAGTGCAGACCTCTGTACTCTTGGAATAAACATCCGGCTACCTTCTAGCAGAATCCATTCCCTTTCTCTCCACCATCGCCAGAAGCTCTCTCCTGAGGAGAACGGAGTCCTGTCTTGTGCCCCGCTGCACTCTGCCGCCAGCCAAGGTATCTCTGGGGTTAAACACCACAGTGCTGCCTCTGGCCAAGCAGCGAAGGTCAGAACTGGCCTAGGCACCATCTAACTGGTTATATTGGGATACTTATTCCAATATATTGGCGTCCCTGTGGGTGGCTCGACTCTGCAGCCCGAAAACAGACTCGCAGTTCCTCAGAGAAGCTTCTGCCAGCCGTGCATCCAGCTGAAAGGAGCCTGGCTTCAAGACTCCCAGCTAGAGACTTTGGGAATATTCCCAGAAAAAGTTTCGTGGACTGTTCGGTGCCTTCTGGAAAGCCCAGCTTCATTGTGGTGAGCACATTTTCCAGAGGGAGAAAAGGGCAGCCTCTCTTGCACCCAGAGAGAGGTCCTTTTCCGGTGGAGACCTGCCTGCCGGTACCCAGCCTACAGCTTCCATTTCACGTGAGTATCTCTGCTTTCGGTAGAGCAGAAGCTCAAAAACAGACTCTGCCGCGAGTTCTGTTCCTTTTTTGCCTTTGCATTTTGGCTGCGCAGCCCCACAGACGAGAATTCATAGCGTTCTAGTTTAGCTTTCCTGCTGCGTGTTTCACTGTTTTTTAGAATTCGCGCCGGAGCGGGATCGCTCTCTGCCCTTCCCCCCCCGGCTCAGCAGCGTGCTCAGACACGTGTTAGGAGATTTTCTTTCTCTTTCTCTTTGCGGGGGAGGGGGGGGCTCTCTTTCCACGTGGCCGGGGGACCTGCGGGGTCGAGAGTGCTCTGCACACGCTGCGGCGGGGGGGGGGCGTCCCGGTTTCGGCTGCCACGTGGAGTGGCTGCTGTCTCTGCTCCGCGGGGGTGCTGCATTCCACCGCGGGGGAGGCTTTGTTTCTGCCTCGGCTCGGCAGGGCGTGCCCTGCCACTGCTGCCCGGGAATTTTAAAAGCATTATATACAGCTGCATTGTGAAGCTTTTGTCTGCTCGTTATCGCTTTCTATCTGTGGTTTTTTTTAGAAATTGGTAGCTGATTTTAGCTTTGTTTTTGGTCAGGCGGGATTAAGTACTTTGCTTTTTAACATGGGTTCCAAACTTAGCATTGTACAAAGGGGAGTGTATTATCATATTGTTAGCATTTTAATCAAGAGTAATGTGAAATTCTCTAAAGGAAAATTGAAACAGTTTATAAGATGGCTTTTTCTGCAGTTCCCAAACATTTCCCCTGAAGAAATCCACAATATTCAATTCTGGGATAAAGTTGGGAATGAATTGATAACCTTAGGACAATCTGGCAAATCACCCTCAGCTAAATTTGTGTTCTGGAGTTTGCAAATTCGAACAGCATTGCTCAAACAAAAGGAAATGGAGAAAAAGCCAAATGTAAAGCCATGTGCCTCTGCTCTCCCTGTTCCTCCCTCTCCCTCTAAAACCCCTAAACCTCTTTCCCCAAAAAAATCCCGAGCACGTGTTAGCTTTTCGGAGAGCAGTGATGTCCAAAATGGCCCCCAGTCCCTAGGGGGTGCACAAGATGGTGGATGCCACGTGGCATCTTCCCAAACCGGGTCTTCTTCTTCCCAAAATCCTCTTAAGCATTCCAAAATTCCATCCCCATCCCCCTCTCCTCCTGTTCCTCGTGACACCTTCCCCCCTCCCCCGCCTTTCCTGCAGTACCCTCAGCTCCGCCCCTCTACTCCTCCCAGGGGGCGGCTGCTGACGTGATGTCACCAGGTGACCCCGCCCCCTGTTCCCACGGTATCCCCGCCCCTTACCGGCTCCCTGTCCCCGCCCCCTCCCCGGGTTCCCACGGTGGGGACACACCCACTGCCTGTCCCCAAACCTGTAGCTGTGATTCCAATGCTTCTGATTCAAGGGATACAGAGCAGGGGACAGCAGACCCAATGCACAGTGCCATGTTGTCGCTAGCTCCTGTTACGTTTCAGCCTGCAGCTCAAGCTGGAGCAGCCCCAACTGCTAATTGGAGTTCTTTTGGACGACAATTGATTAAAGAGATCTGTAAATCTCATAAAGAATATGGTCCACACAGTCCATATTTCCGTGGCCTTTTAAATTCTGAATTAAGTAGGACTATTGTAGTTCCACATGATTTAAAACAACTGTTTTCATGTCTCATGACATCCACGGAATTCAAATTATGGGAATCAGCATTGAAACAACTGCTAAAAGATGCTCTCCCAAGCTTACAGGCTGATCCGAACACAGCAAAAGACAACAATGGTAACCTTATTACTATTGACCACCTCTGTGGTGAGGGTCAATGGTCTTCTCCCTCAGTCCAAGCTGCTGCAATTCCTGCAGAAACACTTGAGAAAGTAAAGGAAGCAGCTGAAAAGGCATTCTTTTCCCTTCAACCTGAGGGGCCTTTTGAGCCCTATAGTAAAATCAAACAACTACCATCAGAACCTTTTGTGAAATTTGTAGAAAGGCTAACTAGAGCCATTGAAATACAAGTTAAAAAGGAAAATGCAAGGGAAGCAATTTTAGAAGAAATAGCGTTTACAAATGCAAATGAACAGTGTCGAGCAGCAATCCTGAGCCTTCCTATGGAACCTTCCCCTACATTAAAAGATATGCTTCTAGTCTGTAACAGGAAAGTGCCTCTGATGACTGTAGCTGAAGACACCAGACCAAGGCTGCTGCCAAGACCACCTCAGCGTGTTGCTGTTGCCAGCCCTGCACCTTCTCCCTCAGCACAGCAGTACCCTGGGCAGCAGAGCAGACCAGCAATGGTTGAGCCCACTAAACCATGCCTGCTTTGTAATAACCTAGGACACTGGAGTAACCAGTGCCCCCTGAAAAGGGAATTTGATGAATTTAAAAATAGCAGGGGAGGAGAACTGCAAGCCCTCCCTGGGGGTCAACAACAAAAAAACGAAGAATAAAGCGCCAGCCTGCCAGGCGTGCAGACATAAAAGGAGCAGGCCAAGAGAATAAGGGTAGCAAAATAAATCAAGCGCGCGATAATGTTAACATTTGTGTAAGTGAAGCAGGTGCTTCAAAGACCAAGTCCGCTAGTCCACTGTTAAATGTGAAACAAAATAACCTTTGTTATGATTTAAGTGATTCTGTATTAACCGCATCTTCTGTCAATGAGCCTTACAGGTTGCAGCTGACAGACTCACTCCACCTGAAGGACACTGACTGGCATATTGTCTCTGTAAATCCTGAACAGAAAGGTACTTGGAACCAAATTCGTTGTAAGTACATCATCACTGGGGACAAAAACACACCACAAGAGATCGAAATTGCTCCGGGAATAACAACATCGGATCCCAAGCAATTTGTTCTCAGCCTGCACTGTTTCCACCCACCCCTGTTTCTTCCCAAGGGACAAATTGTTGCTCAAGCTATCCCTGTGCCATCTTTACCTGAAAATGTCGATAAACAAGGGCCCACAGTCACCCGGGTCCAAGTTATTGGGACAGATAAACCCAAATTGTGGTGCAATGTCAGTGGGGGTGGGGAGTCTAAACGCATTGAGATGCTTGTAGACACAGGTGCAGACTGCACAGTGATTCCAGTACAAGACTGGCCAGCACACTGGCCTTTACAAAATGTTGCTGGTCACCTTCGAGGTGTAGGAGGTCTGCAATTGGCAAGGCAATCCAAAAGCATTATTCAATTCGAGGGTCCAAACGGACAATTGGCAAATATCCGTCCATTTGTGTTAGATTATTCAGAACCTTTGTTAGGGAGAGATTTAATGGCCCAGTGGGGTGTCACAATTAATATTCCAGACTCTCCACAGCATTTTTGTGCAGCAGTCATTAAACAACAGCGCCCCACCCAAAAACTTAAGTGGAAAACAGACGAACCAGTTGATGTGAAACAGTGGCCACTCAGTAAACAAAAAATAAAAGTGCTTGAGGAACTAGTACAAGAGCAACTAAGAAAGGGCCACATTGTAGAGACCATGTCCCCATGGAACTCTCCAGTGTTTGTCATCCAAAAAGCTGACAAAAAGAGGTGGCGACTTCTCTGTGACCTCCGACAAATTAATAATGTAATTGAAGATATGGGTTCTCCCCAGCCTGGTATGCCATCCCCAACAATGCTTCCTCAAGATTGGAAATTAGCTGTTATTGATATTAAAGATTGTTTTTTCCAAATCCCATTGCACCCTGACGATGCACCGCGTTTGGCATTCTCAGTCCCTTCTATCAATTCAGAAGCTCCTATGAAAAGGTACCATTGGACTGTTCTTCCTCAGGGCCTGAAAGTATCTCCAGCTATCTGCCAGTGGTATGTCTCTTCCCTGCTTTCCCCAGTTCGTGCAGCCGCAGAGAAGGCCATCATCTACCATTATATGGATGATATCCTTGTGTGTGCCCCCAATGATGATTTACTAACACATGCGCTTGACCTAACGATCGATGCATTGATTGTTGCAGGGTTCGAGCTCCAGGAACAGAAAATTCAAAAGATGCCACCTTGGAAGTATTTGGGCTTAGAAATTGGAAATAGGACCATTGTTCCTCAAAAACTAGAAATCAATCCAAGGATCAAGACCCTTGCGGATGTCCACAAGTTGTGTGGGTCTTTGAATTGGGTAAGACCATGGCTTGGTCTGACTAATGAAGACCTTGCCCCTCTTTTCAATTTACTGAAAGGGGGAGAGGACCCAGGTGCTCCTAGGTCTATTACCCCAGAGGCACGGAAAGCTCTAGAAAAGGTTCAGATTGCAATGTCCACAAGACAGGCCCACCGATGCCGGCCTGATCTGCCATTCAAATTTATCATCCTAGGTAAGTTGCCACACCTCCATGGAATTATTTTCCAGTGGGAGGAAAAACAAACACCTAAGGCAAAAGACACACCAAAAAAGGACCGGGACCAGAGGGACTCTCTCTTGATCATAGAATGGGTTTTCCTCAGTCACAAAAGGTCCAAGAGGCTGACAAAGCCTCAAGAGCTGATAGCAGAACTGATCCGGAAAGCAAGGACCCGGATCAGGGAGTTAGCAGGATGTGATTTTAAGTGCATTCACATTCCAGTTGAGTTAAAATCAGGTCAAAATACTATGAAAATACTCGAACAATTGTTTCAAGAAAATGAAGTGTTGCAGTTTGCTCTGGATTCCTACTCAGGACAATTTTCGGTAGCACGGCCCGCTTGCAAATTGTTTGAACAAGATGTTCAATTTACTTTAAAATTAAGAACTGCTCTAAGTAGGAGACCTTTAAAAAGGGCTCTGACTGTCTTTACAGATGCGTCCGGGAGGTCCCACAAGTCTGTTATGACTTGGAAAGATCCTCAAACCCAGCAGTGGGAGACGGACATTGCTGAGGTGGAAGGTTCACCTCAGGTTGCTGAATTGGCTGCAGTTGTTAGGGCTTTTGAAAGGTTCTCAGAACCATTTAATCTGATTACAGACTCTGCATACGTGGCAGGAGTAGTATCCAGAGCAGATCAAGCAATACTGCAAGATGTATCTAACATTGCACTTTTTGAATTGCTTTCCAAACTGGTAAAGTTAGTCACTCACCGAGAGCAACCCTTTTATGTGATGCATGTCAGGTCACACACTGACTTGCCAGGGTTTATCGCTGAAGGCAACAGAAGGGCAGATGCTCTTGCTGCGCCTGCAGTGATGGCCACTCTCCCAAATGTTTTTGAACAGGCAAAAATCAGCCACCAGCTTTTCCACCAAAATGCACCTGGCCTGGTTCGTCAGTTTAACATCACTTGAGATTAGGCCAAAGCGATTGTGGCCACGTGCCCAAATTGCCAACAACATGCACTCCCTACAGTGAGTACGGGAGCAAACCCAAGGGGACTGAACAGTTGTGAACTGTGGCAAACAGATGTAACACACATACAGGCTTTTGGACGGCAGAAATATGTTCATGTTAGTGTAGATACCTTTTCTGGAGCGGTCTATGCTTCTGCCCACACAGGAGAGTCATCTATTGATGCTATTAAGCACCTCTTACAGGCTTTTTCTTTCATGGGCATCCCCAAGGAGCTGAAAACTGATAATGGGCCCGCTTATAAATCCAAGGAATTCGGGGGCTTCCTGCAGCAATGGGGAGTAGAGCACAAAACTGGCATCCCCTACTCCCCTACAGGTCAAGCCATTGTAGAAAGAACTCACCGTGATATTAAAAGGGTCCTGGACCAGCAACAACAGGTTCTGAAGGTAGAACCTCCCCACATCCGGTTATCCAGGGCACTATTCACAATCAATTTTCTGAATTGTTCTTTTGACAGCCTGAACCCACCCATCCTACGCCACTTTGGGGGAACAGTCACAGGTTGATGAAAGAAAAACCTCCAGTTTTAGTAAAGGACCCTGAGACTTGGAAAATGGTGGGACCTTACAAATTGGTTACTTGGGGACGTGGATACGCCTGTGTGTCCACCCCCTCTGGTTTAAGGTGGGTTCCTTCCAAATGGGTAAAGCCCTATGTTCCCAAAGTCTCAGAGAAATCTGCAGAAGTGCCCCAGGTTGCTCACGCTGCCTGGAGAAGGAAACGTCGCACGCGTTCTCTAGAAGAAATTCCATTTAAGCCTCCTATCTGGAATAGTTTGTAATATATGTTTGTCTTAAGTTTCCTTTTACCGATTTAGATCCTGCTGTTCGTGTGCAGTCTCGAGACGCCATGAGACCGAGCCTGTTTCTCGTCCTACTTGCGATCATTTCTCCAGCGATCTCCTGGTTAGTCCCTCAGCCCAAAGCAAATGTATGGACCACCCTGGCCAGAGCCCTTGGACAAGATCACATTTGCCTCTCCACCGCGACAGCCTCTGACCCCCTTTCAACTTGCCTGGTGGGAGTTCCTTTTAAATCCTCAGAATTCCCGAATGAAATGTGGAGTGCTTTAAATGAAGTTAACTTACTCGCACCTTCCCCTGGCCGTTACCCTGCTGACAATCCTTTGCTGTTTTGGCAGGAGTGGGCGAGAAAGTTACCAGTGTCAAAAAGAGAGCCACAAGAGTTCCATCTCTTAGGCTCCATGAATGCAACCTTTTGCATTCACTTTAAATTCAATTCCCGCTTACCATATCATGAAGCTAAACCAAACACCTATCCTAACCCTAGCAACCCACTCTACACAGACAAGAACTGGTGTGAAAATTCAGTCCTAGTTATGCACTCATCTGGTGGTGATTACAAGCCTCGTGAACTCCCAAAAGGTGTGTTTTTAATATTTGGAGACAGAGCATGGGCAGGTCTCCCTCCTCGTCTGCTCGGAGGTCCGTGTACATTTGGCAAGCTGAGCCTGTTAACACCAAATCGAACAAATCTAATACACTGGCAAACTAAAAACAACACACATACATTGGCTATCAAAAAAAGAGACCTAAGGCAATTAGACCCTGACTGTAATTCAGAAATTGTTCACTGGTCCAGACTAAAGGCCACTGCAATTACAGTCTTTCTGCCGTGGATCTCGGCAGCAAAAACTATGGGAGAATTAGGCCGATTGGAATGTTGGGTTGCAAAACAGGCAAACCTCACTTCTACTGCCCTGAGTGACCTCTTATCAGATGAGGAAATTACCAGGCAAGCCACCATTCAAAATAGGGCAGCCATAGACTATCTGCTCCTTCTGCACAACCATCGCTGTGAAGAATTTGAAGGACTCTGCTGTCTCGACTTGTCATCGAAGGCAGAGAATGTCCATGCCACAATTGACAAGATGAAAACTATGGTGAACGACATCAAGAGAGAAACTGACGACTGGCTGAGTGGACTTTTCAATGGCTGGGGACTCTCGGGCTGGTTGGGATCTATTCTGAAAACTGTAATTTTAGTGCTGTTTATTTTAGTTGTAGTTATTGTAGTTTTTAGCATTGTTTTTGGAGTAATCAGACGCATGGTTCTCAAGTTAATCTCAAGCTCATCTCCCCCTCCTGAGGTCTACCATTTAGAAGCCCTCAGTGCTCCAGTGGATGACCTGGAAGCCTCAGTGGAAAACACTGACCCTCCTGTAGAAGAAGAACCGATTTACCAACCATGGTTTGGCAATCATTCTGCACCATAAACACAGTCCTCTTCTTTTTAAACAAAACTAGGGGGAGATGTTGTGGTGTGTTGCAATGTCCGGTTTTAAACGTCCGGGGCCCTTCCCATGTGTACCTATCCCTTCTCCCTTCCCCCTCACCCCTTGCTGAGTGTGCCCTGTCAATCATGCTAACATACCAGCAAGGCGTCGTGTGATTCGTCGATTTCAAAGGATGCTCCTCAGGCCTGGGGGTCATTGGCCTGTCTAAGTGTCATCCTCCCTTGAGACCCTGCCCCCTTCACCTGGTTGGTAACTCACCTGTCCCCTCCCCTTCCCCTGTCCCCGAGCTTATAAAATGTGAATGAGACCATGCGGCCTTTATTCTGTTACTAGCAGTGGCCCAGTGCAGACCTCTGTACTCTTGGAATAAACATCTGGCTACCTTCTAGCAGAATCCATTCCCTTTCTCTCCACCATCGCCAGAAGCTCTCTCCTGAGGAGAACGGAGTCCTGTCTTGTGCCCCGCTGCACTCTGCCGCCAGCCAAGGTATCTCTGGGGTTAAACACCACAGTGCTGCCTCTGGCCAAGCAGCGAAGGTCAGAACTGGCCTAGGCACCATCTAACTGGTTATATTGGGATACTTATTCCAATAAGAAGTCAGGAGGTAAACATTTTGTGTTGGTAGGAGTAGAAATTGTATCTGGATTGGTACAAGCTGATGCTTTTAAAAGGGCCACAGGTGACAATACAGTTAAAGCTTTGCAGGGGTGGTTTGGAACCTTTCCAAAACCGCAAGAAATTCAGTCTGACAACGGGTCTCACTTTACTGCCAAGGTGGTTCAAGATTGGGCCAGAGCCGAAGGCATAAAGTGGACCTTTCATACTCCTTACTACCCTCAGGCTAATGGGATCGTGGAAAGGACAAATGGCCTTTTAAAGCGGTTCCTTAAGCCCCAGAAAGCAAGCTGGGACTGTCAGCTGTGGGAAGCTGTTAAAGGGGTAAATAGCAGGTGGGGAGTGAATGGCTGCCCCAAAGTTACTGCCTTTTACCCCACACCTCCAAGCATCATCCCTTCACTGGAAGGTCCCGACGATGCAAACAATCCATCACATTACCCTGGACAGCCTGTCTTAGTGGACCTCCCCACGGTGGGCGAGGTACCACTTGTGCTGAAAACCCCTCTGAATAAATATGCATGGGTAGCCTCTGACGCTCTTGGAAAAGAGCACCGCATACACACACGCTGGATAATCCCCTCATTCTAAACTCCTTTCTGCCTCTCAGTGGCAGGATTTTTTGTTGTTCTTGCTTTTACAGGTGAACTCCGAGGGACATGAGAATCGTCTGAAAACATGATAACCTTGCTAATACTTTTCTGCATTTTACCACAATTTCATGGACAACCCCCTGATGAGCAGCTGTGGCCTGAAGCCATCGTACAGCACACCAGTGCCCTTGGAACCTATCCCAAGGGCCATTACCTGAGCCTGGCAATCCTAGTGCAGCATGGCTCCAAGGTGTACCACCCGAATGAGTGGAGGTGGGATCAGAATGAATTGATGAGAACCTTGACGGGAACGGTTGGTGAGTCAGTTGTGGCAACATGCAGAAAAGTGGAAGGAACCCTCCATGAAAAAGCCACCTCCATCATAATTACTGGAAATTTTATGGAAGCAGGTGGAAGGAATCATCTGGACATCCCCTCAGCAACATTGTGTCCCACAAAGAAATGGGGGTGTTCCAAAATGGAAAGTGCCCTTACTCTGTGTTGCCGCCAGGAACATGCTGGTAGTTATGTTTCTAGTACCAAAACCACCAATGTTGCAATTACAAAAGATTGTAATGATGAATCACTTGATTGCTGGTACAGTTTTGTTTTGTTCAAGCCCACTTATGTGACATGTCGTTGGGAGAATGACACAGCTAGTCCGTTAGAACTAAGAGGCTTGGTTTACACATTTAAGATAAACACTATACCAAAACCCACACCGAGTACACCCTCTCAGACCCAAAGTGTGAGCCTTTTTCCTAACGACACGCCCCAATTGGCAGAGGCAGCAGGGAACTCTTTCGAGTGGCCCTGGTCTCAAGCCTTCCTACAATCCACTGGATTTATGGGAGATGTCACGGGTCTGAACTTGCTAACGGTAGTTACGCATGAGGATAAGTTGTACACCAGACAAGAATGGGAAAGACGCAAAACCTGGCAGCTTCAAGGAATAGTAGGTGAACTAATTAGTGTTGGATGTCGAATGGTTAATGGGTCTAATTACAGCAAAGCAATCTCCATCAGTGCTTCCACCGATCGGGAAAAGGAACAGAAGCGAATCTGTACACACCCAAGCGTACGGGATTGCTGGTACAGCTTTACATTAACTGACACTACAGAGGTAATTTGTTCTTGGGCCAAGGACACTCAAGGCCTTTCTTTTAAATTTGTAATAAATGTTGAAACCACTGTTACCACTTCACCCGTACCACCGGTCATGCTCATCCCGATAATTTTCGAGATCGGACCTTATGTGATCAGGAAGACTGGCCAACAACAAATATTGTTCAATCCGGCATGGTCTCTCAAACAAGTAAAATTCCTAATGCAGAGCAATGTCTCAGATATTGAGCCAGCCTGTTCTCCGTTCCTGCAAACTTCTTTTGAAGGCTGGACCACTTGGCTTCGGAAACGAAGCTCTTTTAAAACTAGAACACCAAGAGATGTGACCGGTGTTGTGGGTACAGGATTGGGAATTCTGAATAGCATTGATTCTGAAGTACTAATGAACAAATTGACTGCTACAACTAGAGACCTGACCAGATTGCAGCAACCACTGAGGTCATCTCTGTCAGCCTTAGGGACGCATCAATGGCTGCTGTCAAACATTTTGCCAAATTGGGAAAGAGTGAACGTGAATGATCACAAATTGATAATTGATGCACTAAGTGCCACACAAGACAATGTTTCCTTAGCCCTCAGCTGTATCCAGGCACAATTGTGGATGCAGTCAGTCTCTGCTGCAATTATAAGAGAGGGCGAGGAAGGCACCTTCCCCACAGAAATTCGGAAAATAATCTGGGACAGTGCCACTGAATTTGAAAGAGAATTCCAATCCTGGTGGAACCTGGTGAACTTTACCTATGACCCCATTTCAAACACAGCCACTGCTTTTGTCTTAACCATACGCAATGCCTCTGTACGTTTGGTCTTCCCTGTTATTGCATTAGGATTAAACCATGACGGAGCTGTCCTCTATCCTACTGAATACAGGGGATGGGCCCGTCATGTCGATGACAAATGGCAAACTGTTAATCTGGAAACTTGTATTGTCCGAGAACAGCAAGGGTTCATCTGTGAAAGCAATGCAATCGTAGCTCAGGATATCTGTTTGGACACAGAGCAAAACATCTGTCATTTTGAGATTCGTCCACATGAGGATACCCAGACAGTTCTTATATACATAGGCAATGGCTGCGCATGCTTTAGAACGACATGTGATTCTGTTTTTGTAGAAGATGTTGTGGTAGATACAAAGAATCATTCAAACTTTTGTGCTTGTAACTTTACTAAGATAGTAGGATGTGATTTCTCTTACGAAGCTCCAGTTACCTCTCACTACCTGTTGCACTCCAACTACACACTGGTCCACAACCTGATGCCCACTCCTATCGGAATGAACCTCACCCTCGTGAGACAACTGTTGCTCCATCAGGACCTGGTTGACATCCTCGAGAAAATCAAGGAGAACGGACAGAAGACTCTGGTGACTGGTCATCACAACATCAGACAAATACACCGGGTTATGGAGAGGGTAAAGCAGGATGCTGAGCCTAGGTGGTGGGATACTCTCTTTGGGTGGTCAACTACTGCCACAGGTGCCCTGAACAGTGTGTGCCATCCAATTGTTGTTCTTTTGATCCTAGTTACGCTTGGCTTTATCTTGTCAGCAGCCCTATTCATTCTGAATTGGAACATGATGAAAAAGCTTAAGAAACTGTCAACTGTAGTCAATGCACACCGCTTAGCTGATGTACTCTATACAATAGATGTCCCCAAAACACTTGATACGAAACAAATATGAATCAAGCATATGTGCTTTAGAATGACTTTTTAATTATAAGTATGATTTATAGAAAGTTACTTTACTTTTTAGAAAATAATTTTAAAAGACAATGATTATACTATGATTTGCTTGTTGTTTTGATTATTTATGGTTCGTTTTAATAATTTTGAAATTGTTAAACAAATGATATTGCTTTAATTGATTAATATTTTTGAAAATTGTTAAAATTAATCATTTTTTTGAAATTGTTATAAAAAATAACCAAGTGTGAAATTGTTATGATGATCAATATATTAATCATGTTTATGTTTATTGGTTCTCCTTTTCCCTCTCTCTTTCTTTTCCTTCTCTTCCCCTTTTTTTCCCTCTCTCCTGTCATCCCTACTTTTCCGGGGTTATGCTACCGACGTGCAACGAGTTTCGAAGATACTCTAGAGCTCTGCTGATGAAGATTCCTCAAGACAATCGTGAGTCACGGGGTCGTGTGGAAGTCCATCCGGAAATCCTTCAGTTTTTGCCTCACAATTGTCATGAGAAAAGGACCACCGAAGGGTTAAAAACTGTTGAGCCAGTTGGGAAAGAAAGTCTCATGCGTATTTAGTGCGTTTACAGATGGTGTCTGCAGAACATGCCATGCTGTACTCGAAGGGGCATGCTGCCCTGTTCTGAACAATGGAACTGGACTTTCTTCCAAACTTCAGGCCTGGCTGGACTGAGCTCTGGGGTGGCTTCCCCCCCCGCTCCAAGAGAAGACCCCTCTTGCCTGTCTTCAACCACCTTGACAGACCAACTGAAATGCGAACCCCCTCATCAAAGAACCAAGAACCCCTCTGGCACCCTATTGGCACCCCCATGGCACCCCCCTGGCAACCTCCTTCCAGAGACTGGGACTGTACCCCCTCCCAACTCAGGGAAGGGGGAGAACCTGCCCAGAGTAGACGTACCTGGGAGCATTCGGCCATGAAAACAATGGACTTTTCCCCTCCATGGAAACCTAATTGCGGCCACCCTTCCCCCAACCAAGAACAGTATATCTGGGGTTCGGTTCGACTGCCTCTCCGAGTCTCCCCAAGACGTGTACCAGCGAGCATCGGCGGCGGGACCCCGAAGGCATCACGTCTTGGTAGCTATACCCCATTCCCTGACCTTCTCTCCTTCCTTTTTCCTTATTCTATCCTTCTCTTCCCCGGATCCTCTAACCAATGCATATTTAGCTGTGGTTATTATCAATAAATTCCATCTTGTTGATTTGCTACTGCAAACCCCTGTGCCTTTGTTGGTTATTTTTGCACCCAAAAATTATTCGTCACCCGTTCACTTCGGGCGGACCTTCACAGGCCTTCAGTCCCTACCTGAGCCATGCCATAGGAGTACTGGACTCCAGCTCAGTCACAGCTGTGCTTTGCCATGGATCTGGACCCTGACCTGCAACCTGATTTCCTAGTCTGACCTTGATCTTGCCTCATCATTATGAACTTACTCAGTGATCACTCTCTGACTGGTTACTCTCATCAGTCATGCAGATTAACTTCCTGGCTTGATCTTGGACTTGCCTCATCGCCATGAAATTTCTGGACTCTTAGTTGAACCTGTTTACCATCCCTGAGTCTATACTGCTCACCTTGCTCAGGTACTGTGAGGTCTCTGGCCAGCAAGGATCCTGCCCTGCTGGCCTTCTTATCACATATGGCTCCTCATCCCTCAGGGAGGAAATGTCCCTCACTGCACCCTGACATATGTGTTTAGAATTTCTCACGAAACACCTTGTTCTAAACATTCCTTAAGGATTTTTCCCAGACCAAGCCTAGCTTTTTAAGAATATGGATATTGTACAAGGGAGACAAACTGAGGGTCCCATTGTTTCAACTTGGTAATTTTTTCCCCACACTGTAGGACTTTTTTCTGCCATTATCCTGGGACCTGTTGTTTCCAGAATTCTTTGTCTATTTCAGTTAAAGTTTGTACATCTTCTCTGTCAGAACCCAGGACATCCCTCTGGTTGTCCTGAGCAGCCAGGACCCCTGCCAGGGGTCTCAGAGACCCTGGCGCAGAGCCCAAAATGCCTGTGATTTTGATTATGACCCATGGAGCAAGTTACCAACCTTGTATGAAGATCAGCAGGCCACAACAGTTTAAGTAGAATATTAGTGAAGTTATCACAGGGTGGAAAAGTAGATTTTAGGTTTTTGGTATGGGGGTTCAGGAGGCAAGATGGAGGGAACTGAGTGTGTCCAGCCTTTCTCCTTCTTCTTCTTGGCCTCCATCTTCTGCTGTGGTGTTGGCACTTACAGATTGGTTTAGAGTAGAAGCTCGCTGTCTAACATAGGTGATAGGTATTGGAAAGTAATTGTAAACATTGTATAGGTAGTTTTTAGTATAAAGACATAACACGGCCCTGGGGGCAGGCAGTGTGCCTCGGACTGTCTTGCTGAGCTGACCTCAGCAGGGCAGGAGAAAATTTTTTACAGATAAAATAAACAACCTTGAGACTGAGAAATGAAGAGCTCTGACTCCTTCTTCAAGTGCCGGTCTGGGAAAAGAGACTTTCGAACTTTTCTCAGGGTCACTCTGACAAGCTAATGATCCCGACAATTGGTGTCCCTTGGTGGGCTCCAAGAGGGCACCCAGGTGGGCTCTTGGCAAGCAGCAACACCACCAGCTATTAGCTACTGAAATGCAGCCCGAGAAGGAAATAAAACAGGCACTCTCAAGGAAAAAACCCAGAAAGAACATCTTGACCTCTGCCAAGATTCATTTCAAGCTCGACCTGGAAGGAGGAGAACCAGAAGCCAGCCTGGAAAATCCTCACCTGCGAGCTGCTGGACAGTGATCAGGGCAAACTCTGGACTGACCTTGCAGATGATTCAGCTTTTGGCAAGAAATGTCAAAATTGAGCACATGGGGGGTACATGCTCCCAGGAACAACCCAGCATCTTGTCAGCCCTACAGGGCATGATAGCCACACACCCTGTAAAAATCTCTGAAAAAAGATAAAATGGCCTTGAAGCTTTTTTCCCCAGCAAGGGTAATGTTAGAGGCAATTTTGTAGAATTCCACGGGGTCTGCCAGCTATCAGCAGGCAGCAAGTATTCTATCAAGGATGGGGGAAGGGAAGTCATCCTGCCATCAGTAGATGGCAGTTGCCCTTACTGTACAGGGAGGGGATAAAGCAATCCCTACCAAATAGGTGTGGGAGGAATTGGCATTATCTCCAGAGTCTTCAGGGTCCCATGGGTCCCCAGAACGCCCAGAAACCCCAGAACTTTCAGGGGGAGGAGGGTGGAGGGGGTCGGGAACCCGGGGGAGAGCTGCTTCTCAGCGACTGGCGAACCCGTGCCACGGTGGCTCCAGCCGGCCAGCAGCCCAGGGGAGACGCAGAGGCAGCAGTAGGGGTTGCGGAGGCCGGCAGGGGGGCCACGGGGGCAGCGGGGGGAGTCGCAGACACAGCAGCAGCTCCTTTTGGCTATGCACCGTTCCCGGGCGCCTTTTGGCAGAAGCCGACGTCTGGAGAGCACTGTGACCGGCACAATCGTCTTTGCGCGAAGAAGCCGCTTCTTCGCCTCCGAGAGCCGGAGAAAGCGGCAGCTTCGGAAAGGTGAAGAAGGAAGCTGCACAACACTGGGATTGTGTGCGCAGCTTGCCAACTGATAGAAAACAGCCCGGCGGTTGCGGGAGCAGCACCGAGTGGGGCCGGGCGGAGCAGAGCGAAGGAGCGGGAGGCGCGGTGCTGGTGGCGGCGGGCCCATGCGCGATGGCAGCGGCGGTTTCACGCAGGGGGTGTCAAAGACGCGCGCGAAGGGGACAACCCGCGCGACTGCGATGGCTGGCAGGCAGCGGCCACTCGGGGAACGCACACAGGTCGCGGCAGCTGCGCCGAGCGGGATTAAGGCACACGGGACGACTGCAGCATCCCTGCGACCGCTACGGAGCGCGGCAGGCGCCTGATGATGACGCAAAGACCCGGAAGTCGGAGCGGGGAGGGTTTTTTCCCTAGTTCGCAGAGGCGGCACGGACATCGGCTGAGCGGGGACCGCGCGCGCCGGTTGCGGGCGTTGGCACGGAGCCAGAACGTGATCGGGACAGCGCGGGCGTCGGTCACGGGCAGAGAGGGGGCGTTCTCCAGACCGCACCTGCGCCGAGATGAACGTAGGGGAGGCGAGGTCAGGGTGGGAGCGCCCGCACTCCCGTGACGGCGCAGGCAGAGACGGAGCGTGGTCAGGGTAGAGAGGGTGCCCAAGGTACCACCCTTTCTCCGGTCCTATGGCAATGGGCACGCAGCCGATCGCAGCAGCCAGCACACAGTTTCAACCTCCATCAAAATCTCAAGTTGGAGAATTTTCTCAGGTGCAGCACGTGTTGTGTGAGGCACACCGAGCTCCTCATCAGTCCGGTCTCACAGAAGTGACGGAAACAACATTTACCAGATGATCGGGCTTCAGATGCAAAAGATGGACATGTAAAAAAGCTGCCCAAAATCAGAGTAAAGTGAGAAAGCACCAGGCTTTTGCCCAAGATGCAGAAAAAAGGGGAAATCAGTGCAAATCAATTTTATTCCAAATATTATGTAGATGGAAATCTTCTATTGTGAAAAATGCCTCTCAGGGAGGGAAACTACCATATAAAGATAGAAGTATTAGCAATGATTAAATTACCTGAAATGTCTCTGAAGACAGAGTATTTGAGAAACACCAATCAGATCCTATCTGTGGGGTCATCAGCTGATTCTCCAATGGTTCAGAGTTTTGTTGGTATTGAGTTTGTAACCTTCGTTATTTTTGGATTTTATAGGTGATACTGATAAATAAGGATTGTTATTAATGCTATATAAATACTTTTAAAAGGTTGTCATAACCCCTTCAAACACTTCCTGATGATAAGTGGATTATATAATGAGAATTCTCAGAATTTATGATAAGAATTATTATCAAGTTATTGTAATATTTATAGCCAGCTTTCATGTGTTTCACTATCTCTTTGTGTGATCATCTACAAGACACGTGTCTCTTCAGAATCTTGTCTTTATATTTCTTGACTACTCATGTTTTTTGGGTTTCTTTTAAATCCAGATTGCCAGTTTCGTGGTTTTCTTCAGTTATTATTTCTTCAGTTATTATAGAGGTACTGTGAGCCGAGAATTCAAGAGATTTGCTGTGTTTGAAGAATTTCTATCCTGACAGAAGTTTCAGAGGGATTAATCTATTTAATGGTTTGATTGATCTTTAATCCTAAGGTTTCCTATTCATAATTGCTGTTTTTAAGAGTCTTGTTTTAAAATGTATTAAGTGATATCCATCAATTAGAGTTCGAACTCTGGCCAAGTTCTACCTCTACTTGAATGGAATGATTGACAATCAGCCCAGATGTTTTCTGCATCAAAAAATATTCAAGTCCTTTTGGCTTGGCAATTTGACCATATATGATAGCTGAGCCTGTTTTCAAAGGGAGTTTGGAGAAACATGAATCCAGACATGAATTCTCCAGTTTTCTGTTGTTTTAAGGTTCATCAGCTGTCGCAGACTCTGGGATGACAGTTCAGTGTTGTAGTGATTGATAACTGTATGATTTCAGATGTGTTATTGGTTATGTGTATTATCTGATTGATTTCTAATTGCTGTTATCTTACATTTCCCTATGCAATATTGCATAGAGACTGAAACAGAACAGATCAATGTTTTATTTTCACATCAGGACCCATTCTTCACGTCCAAGATTTTGAGATAATCCTCTAGTCCTTGTGGGGACGTGGATTTGTTTGTGTTTTAGCAGGTGCAAAAGTCCAGGTAGATCTCAGTACACAATGTGAAACAATCAAGTGCATGAGAATGCTGACAAGAAGCACGGGCAAGAAAACGCTGACCATTCCACAAGCAGAAAAAAAGATGCACAGATGTAGACTGCACAGAGATTCCAGCCCTTGTGCTTCGTCCACAGAAGATTGTGGACTTTGGGTTGCTTCATGGATCAGAGCCATGCCGTGATACCTACTGGTGTCACTGGAACTTCGCCCAAGAGATAGAACTTTTTAATAATTGGTAAGGACAGAAGCAGCATCCTTGGACTTGTCATTTATCCTTCGATCATTTTGGCAAATCCAAATGAAGAGCTGACAGTTTTAGCCAAAGCTCTTCGGCCACCACCGACTGTTCCAGAGAACACCCCGGTAGCCAAAGCTATCGCTTTGCCACCACATGCAGCGGAACAAGTCATGCTGGTGTTTGATCAGCAGGACTTTCCCTCTAGAGACCATGTCCATGGAATTCTCCAGTGTTCGTCATTCAGAAGAAAACTTCAGGCTCATGGAGACTGCTGCATGACCTCAGGAAGATCAGCAAAGTCATCAAGGACATGGGACTGCTTCAACAGGGACTTCCTTTGCTCTCAGTGATTGGCCACTTGTGATCATTGATCTCAAGGACTGTTTCTTCAGCATCCTGCTCCATCCAGATGATGCTCCTGCACTTGCAATCTACGTCCCAAGCATCAATAGGGAGGAGCCTCTGCAAAGGTACCAACACAACAGGAGCTGCAAGAAGCTCATGACTGTGTGATTGCAGAGGTGCAAAAGGCAGGACTAAAAATCAGTGTTTCAAAAATTCAGGAGATCACACCATGGAAATACCTAGGGTGGAAGATCTCGGAGCGAACGATAAGACCACAGAAGATGAAAGTCAGCTCCAAAGTCAGCAATTTGCATGACCTACATCATCTTCTCAGAGAAATTAACTGGATGAGACCAAGCTTGGGGATCACAAATGATGACATCCCAGAGGCTCAATCTTTTGAGAGAGGACGATTTGACAATGACATCAAATCTCCCAGAACTCTTACACCTGAAGCGCAGAAAGAACTCAAGAAAGTTACAAAGGTCTCCAAAGACGATCCTCACAGACCTGGAGATGGCATCCCAAATTATCCTAAAAGCAAGGACAAGGTTGCTGACAATGTCAGGTAGGAATTTTTCTACAATTCATTTCCCATTGAAGAAAGATTATTTTGATTGGGCGATGCAGAAATCAAAAGACTTGTTAATAGCATTGTTAAGGTAGCCAGGAATTTGCACGATTCATTTTCCAGGTCACAGATTGCTGAAATCAAAGATATGTTATAGGGAAAAACCAAGAATAAGTGAGGAACCATTGGATGGGATAACAGTATTCACTAATGGTTCAGGAAAAACTCACAAATCAGTAATCATGTGGCAGAATTCAGTCACAGGTGAATGGGACTCAGATGTAAAAATAGTCCAAGGCTCACCACAAATTGTGGAATTGTAAGCAGTGGTCAGGGTCTTGCAATTGTTCCAGAAACCTCTCAATCTGATCACAGATTCAGCATATTTTGCAAATATGGTCAAACAATTGGAAGGCTCACTTTTGAAAGAAACAAGCAATGACATCTTATATTCATACTTATCATGTATGAAAACACTGCTGGAAAACAGGGAACATAAATATTTCCTTACTCACATTAGGGCACACTCATCCCTCCCAGGATTCTAAGCAGAAGGGAATGCCCAGGCAGACAAGTTAACCATGCCCATTTCTCAGACATTACCGAATATTTTTAAGCAAGCAAGGTTGAGCCATGCATTTTTTCATCAAAATGCACAGGCACTGATGGAATCCTTTTGCATCTCAAAAAGCCAAGCGAGGGAAATCATGAGTGCTTGTCCAGACTGTCAGCTTGTGTAGCCACCTGCATCCACAGGTGTCGCAGACATTTTTTCATAGAAATCCTTTCTTTGGGACTTGTTCATCTTCTGGGAAGCTGAGGCCCCAGAAAGAGAATGTAAACAATGATTATCAGCTGCTGTGGAATGCAATAGGATGCACCTGGGATTGGTTCATGTTCCATGTGTACAATTAAGGGCCAATCACAGGGCAAGCTCTCTGGAACACAGTGACAGAGAACTCTCTTGTTTTTAGATTCTTTTCTATTCTATTCTTAGCTTAGCAGCCTTTGCAACTTCTCTCTTTATTTTTTTTTTAGTATAATGTATTATATATCATATATCAATAAATCCAGCCTTCTGATCATCAACTAAGATTCTCGTTCTTCTCTCACCATGGAGACCTTATCAGGTCGCTGTAATACACAGGGGCAGTCAATCCGAGAGGATTGCAAAGCCTCCAGCTGTGGCAAGCTGATGTCACAAAATATCCATCTTTGGGAAGCTCAGAAATATCCAGGTCTCAATTGATACGTTCTCAGCAGCTCCTTTTTCTGAACCCAATCCACCAATTCTCAGGACTTTTTTCTAACACTACCCAGGCAAAACTAAGGTAGAATCCTTTAGTTTTGTTCAGAAATCCAGAAACAGGACAGATTGAAGGCCCTCTCAAACTAATCACGTGGGGCAAGGGTTTAGCTTGTGTTTCCACAGGGTGAGGTCTGAAGAGGGTGTTGGCGAGACACATGAAGCCCTACAGGACTCGGACACAGGAAGACACAGATCGCGGAAACGAAGAGGCGAGCATGCAGACAGAGGCAGAAGACAAGACCGTGAACATCTCCTCAAAAAACTCATAAAGTGTTCAAGGACTTGGGGTTTCTCTCAGGGGCTTGGGTGTCACAGCATGGCAAAGCTTCTCACAAGGAGTGAAGCCATGACCTTGAGATTCGATCAGGTACTGCTCATGTGCCTCATTCTTCCATCTATTGCCTTAGGCAATGGAGCAGATTTGACCATGGTCCAGACAAAACAAAAGGTTTGGGAAGCTTTGGCCAATGTAGAAGGTTTAGATAGCATCTGCTTGACACATTCAAGGCCAGGGAAACCATTTTCAACATGCTTGGTGGGCTTGCCAGTGAATGAATGGCCAATTCAAAAAAATACTCCTATAAAGATTTCACAGGTCGTTTCAAATCCTGTGAATGAATGGTGTCTTTGGACACAGTTCCTTCCTGTGGCTCCTTTTGAACCTGAGGAACTGGAAATTCTTGGGTCAGCAAAAATGAATTTTTGTATAAAATTCGAACTTCCGGAAGTGACACAAACAGAAAATAAGACAATCGATGTCACTCCAAATCATCCTTTTTATAGAAAAGCATCTACTTGGTGCAAATACACCAAGATGACAGCCAAAGCATCACTCCAGGTTTCAGCACAGTTGCTACAGGGAATCTTTTTCATTTGTGGGGACAGAATTTGGCCTGCTATCCCTGCAAATGTCAAAGGTGGTCCATGCAGCATTGGAAGAATTTCATTGCTAACACCCGATTTGAGAATTTTTGAAAGGGAAAACACATAAGGGGAAAAGATCACTGGAACAATACAGTCCAAATTGTGATGATGATGATGTGCACACATGGGACAAGGCTTGGAGAATTGCAGTTGCAATTTTCTCTCCACAGACAGCATCAGGGGTGGCGTTGACTCAATTGGATCATATGGGTTGCTGGCTGAGCAAGCATGCTTGAGCTGTTTCTCTTACACTGAGTGAAATGTTAACAGACATCAACAGTGTGAGACGAGCAACTCTCCAAAACACAGCAGCAATTGACTATCTGCTGCTGGCACATGGACACGGGTGTGAAGAATTTGAAGGGATTTGCTGCATGAACATGTCAGATCATTCAAAATCGATTTATGAAAAAGTTACAAGAAAGTGTTAACAAACTTGGGGAGGTCACTGGATCCTGGATGGATGACGTGGTTGGATGTTTTAACCTTTTACCATTGTGGAAGGGACTTTTAAAGGCAGGTTGTTACATTTCAATAGGGCTTGTGGTTCTTCTGCTCATTTAACCATGCATCTTTGTGTGCATGCGGTAGGCCATGAACAAAGTTGCAAAAGAGGTGTTTTTGGTGCAAAGAGAGGGGGGAGATGTCAGAACCCAGGACATCCCTCTGGCTGTCCTGAGCAGCCAGGACCCCTGCCAGGGGTCTCAGAGACCCTGGCGCAGAGCCCAAAATGCCTGTGGTTTTGATTATGACCCGTGGAGCAAGTTACCAACCTTGTATGAAGATCAGCAGGCCACAACAGTTTAAGTAGAATATTAGTGAAGTTATCACGGGGTGGAAAAGTAGATTTTAGGTTTTTGGTATGGGGGTTCAGGAGGCAAGATGGAGGGAACTGAGTGTGTCCAGCCTTTCTCCTTCTTCTTCTTGGCCTCCATCTTCTGCTGTGATGTTGGCACTTACAGATTGGTTTAGAGTAGAAGCTCGCTGTCTAACATAGGTGATAGGTATTGGAAAGTAATTGTAAACATTGTATAGGTAGTTTTTAGTATAAAGACATAACACGGCCCTGGGGGCAGGCAGTGTGCCTCGGACTGTCTTGCTGAGCTGACCTCAGCAGGGCAGGAGAAAATTTTTTACAGATAAAATAAACAACCTTGAGACTGAGAAATGAAGAGCTCTGACTCCTTCTTCAAGTGCCGGTCTGGGAAAAGAGACTTTCGAACTTTTCTCAGGGTCACTCTGACAAGCTAATGATCCTGACACTTCTCTTGAATCTTTATACCAGCCTTTCCCTGCTTCTGTTATTCTTTTATAAAAAATTAAAATTCCACATTCCATTATGCATTCAATTCTTAAAATAAGAGGTTTTTTTGCTATTATTTGCACCCTCATACTTGATATCAACAGCTCACTGCATGTTATTAGACTCATAATATAATATTTAAGGCCTTTACCTTCCTTTCTGTGGAAAGAGGCTGCCTTCATATTTTCTGGTTAAATAAATTCTTTAAGACAAGTTTTAGACAAAGTGATTCACGCTCCTATGTCCAGGAAAACACTGTCATTTTTTTCTACTTCATACAAAATGTTGGGGTTGTTCCTCCCCCCAGCATTCTGCTGTATTCAGCACACAGGTACCCATTCATATGGGTAATCCTGGGCCCAAAGCAGCCTGCCCTCTTGTTGGTTTTCATCAATTGGCGGTAGGGCAGCGGAGCCTGAGCACTGAAGTATACTGCTGCTATTGCTCTTTTCAGCTGTTATATCACTCTTTTTAGCTTATCCCATGCTTTTTCCTAATCCATTTTGCCGTATTTTTTTCCTGAATCATTTAACACTTTCCCTAGCCTTATACAGATTTTGTCCATTCCTTCTGATTTACAAACCTTATTGTCACAATTTCCTGCACATTTCTCTTATCCTTATTTCTCTGCAACCTCTTCTCTGTCCATCTCCACAGTTACTCTAAGTCCCTGGTTTTTTCTTGACCACATAAGAATTTTTTCCCTTTTCTCTTAAACCTAGTCCCTGATACTTAACACACTGTTATTTCTATCCATTGATTCCAGGTAGGTGCTTCTGCATTTTGCTGTATGGACAGTTGTTGTGAATAGCAGGGATGCATTTGGGCAGTTTATTATCATAATTCATCCACTATTCAAGGAATAATATCCATCCTTATTTCTACCAGAGAAACTGGAACTACTTGTATTCCATCAGGAAAGGGTGGTCAGAACATGATAGATATCACATCCTGCTGATGTTTGAGAAACCCCACATTTGTTCACAAAACATTCTCCATCTTCTCCCGGATTAGTTCATCTAGCAGAAGCATCCAACAGATGCAGCAGTTTGCACAGTGGTTTCTGGGAACAACTTCTGAGCTCATCAGGGCACTCCTAGGAACCCCTTGAGGAACTTCAGGTTGCTTGATGTTGCTAGGAAAGGAGAGTGTGATACCAGCAAGCTCTAGCAGCAGCTAATGAGTTCTGTCAATTGTTCTTGATCAAAGGATGCTTTGAGTTTTTGTTCCAGCTGACTCCTGATTAGGAATGGACAATAACACTTTAAGCAGGTGCTAAGGAGAGGCCTATATAACTGCTGAACCTAGCACTAATAGAAGTAGTGAGCAGGCATAATGTTTGTTGTGGCAGAGTATGCAGAAGTTGTCCAGAAATTCTGCTGAGGGTAGTTTATGTGTTTTCAGCAATAGCAATGATGTACTTTGGGGCACGGTCCCCAGCACTAACTAGAGCAACTATCCCTGGAATATCAGATGTCTTGATTCAGACTGAGCTCCAGAGGAAGATGCGTCTCTTCAGGCCTTTGGCTGCAGGGGCTGTCTGGGTCTTCTTGCTAAGGCTGGAGTAGGAGGAGATGGTGCCCTTGTGTATTGGTCCTTGGGAGAATTTCACACATTATCTTCATGAAGTTCATCAAGGGGAAATGCCAGGTCCTGCATCTGGGGAAGAACAACCCCATGCACTCAGATATGTTGGGGGCCACCTAGCTTCAAAGCAGCTTGTCAGAAAAGGACCTGTGGTCCTGGTGGACACCAGGTTGAACAGGAGCCAGCAATGTGCCCTTGCTGCAAAAAAGGCTAATAGTGTTTTGGGCTGCATCATGCAAAGTATTGCCAGCAGATTGAGGGAAGTGATCCTTCCCCTCTACTTAGCCCTGGTGAGGCCACAGCTGGAGTCCTGTGTCCACTTCCAGCTTCCTCAGTACAAGAGACGTATATGCTGGAGAGAGTCCAACGAAGGACCACAAAGATGATTACGGGACTAGAGTGCCTCTCCTATGAGGAAAAACTGAGATGGCTAGGACTGTTTAGCCTAGAGAAGAGAAGGCTTGTGGGAGATCTCATCAATGTATATCAATACCTGAAGGGAGGGTGTAAAGAGAACAGAGACAGGCTCTTTTCAGTGTTGCCCAGCAACAGGACAAGAGTCAGTGGGCACAAGCTGAAACACAAGAGGTTCTGTCTGAATGTCAAGAAACACTTTTTTCCTGGGAGGGTGACTGAGCAGGTCTAGGTTGACAAGGAAGTGAGTTTTCTTTCGGGAAGTTATAGCCAAACCAATCAATGGTCAGATTTCAATACTGACACCTGGTGTAACCACTGAAGATGTGGATACGCCTCTGAGAACACAGGGGGTTAAAAGCAGAGAACTCCCAGAGGAGTGTGTTCAGGTCAGTGAAGAGTTCAGGCTTCCCCTGCCCAGCCACAGGCTGGGCGGTGGAGGGGAAGCCATGCGGCCTAAGCTGAGATAGGCCAGGAGCTCTGGACAGAGAAAGGGGGTGAAGAGAATGGAACTGGGCCGCCCCCTGCAGGACGGAGGGGTGGAGAAACACTGAGATGTCCCGGGAAGCCCCCCCCCAGAGAGAGAGAGAGCCTGTGACACCTTGAAATTTGATATCATATACTGGCAGCATGCAGGCAGAGGAGAGAGGGGGGGGGGGGGGGGGGAGGGGAAGGTGCCCAGCCATGGGAGTCCCAGGCAGGCCGCTGTGAGATTTCAGCCATCCTGAGGGCAGCAGAGCCTGAGATTTTAACCCTTTCTTAGACAAAGTAAACCTTGTGAAACACTAATCCTCCTTTGTAGGGGGATACAGTATGAAGGTGGTATAGAATGTAATCTTATCCCCCAAAGAGTTGCAGCTGAACCAATTACTAAAAATTAGGAGCAGGCCTAATGTTAACAGACCAAACCTGTAGCCAATAAGAACAATGGTATAAAAGAGTGGATTGGTGAGATCAGCAGTTAGATGGCAACTGCAAGGACCAGGAAGAGTTAGTGCTAGAGGAGATGCCTATTAGAAACATTGAGGAGGTATGGAACTCTGGTGATATGGAATCCTTGCACTATAATGATAATAGAACTCTTGATCTATAAGACAACACTCCTTGATCTGAAAAAGAGAGACAGCCTGGGACCTGAGATGTCAGAAGAAGATGGGAAAGAATCCTAGGTGGGAAGAGATGATGGAGTGGCCTTTGGCTGGACTTTTTCTTGTATAGCCACGGACTAAAACAATTTTCTTGTAACACAGAGACTGCATTTAGGGGAATGCAGTGGTTTGAGCCAAGAGAGTGACCTGCTGTAATGATTGCTAGTGCAGGAGTGAGAGTGACCTGCTGCAGTGACGCCATGTGCAGGAGTGAAGTGAACAGAGAAAGATGAGGAGGGTGTGGTGGTGACCTCTGTCTTTAGGGAAGAAGATCTCTGTTCTCAAGACCCTCCGCCCCAGGGGAGGTGAAAATGGGTGAGACTGTTGTCCCAAAAAGAGAAACTGTTGCTTTTTTGGTACTTGGCAAAGCATCCTTAAAAGGAACCCTATGACGAAAATGAAGGGAGACTTGCATATCCGATTGATGAGCATCGATATCAGATTTATTGATCCAGCTTACATACTTTTATAGTAGTGTTAATTAAGCTCATACATATTGCAAAACCCAAGCTCATCACTGGTTACAGATTACATGCCAACCCCTCCTTTGTTGCTAATACCTGTGGTTTCTTGTTGAGGCTAATACTTGTTTTCCTCATCCTGCTGTTGACTTGTTATTGAACATCCTCAAGGACTCCATGTTTTCCACCATGTTTTTCTCATCACTTACCCAAGGACACAGTGTTTATTGTTTTTCTCGTAAGGAAAAAGCCTGAGAACTTGCTGCTTACAGCTGCCTTTTACTTTTCAACCAGCTGTATGTGATCATGGCCTTTTTCTATAAGCCATGTCTGAACAAAGCTCTCCACACTTCCCCCGTTTTTTTCTTTTTCCACAAGGAGGTTAGTCTGCCAAGTTCTTTCTATCATTCTACTGACCATATTTTGAATACAATTAAAAATACAAGGTAAAATAAGCAAAAGCATTAAAAGCACACCTAGTATCCCTATAGAATATGTCACAAGGTTCCTCAGCCACGGTCCAAGTTCCAAACTTTTAAGCCATTCATCAATTCCCAGTCCTTCTTCTTCTTTGAGATTGTGAAGTCTCCGCTGCAACTCTTTTATCTTAGCATGAATAGATACAGTGTGATCGGACAAATTCATGCAGCACATCCCTTCAAACTCTTCACACCTGTGGCCTTGTGCTAAAAGCAAAAAGTCTATTGCGGCTCTGTGTTACAAAACAGCATGATTAACATCTTTGTACATCTGCAGTTAACATATCTAAAATTTGTGACGTCTTATTCAATTCACCCTTAGCCCAGCACCCCAGTTGTTTTGCTAAGTCCATAGCTTTGTTTGCAGCACCTCCTGGCAAGATAGTTGAAACCACTACTTGTTTCAGCTCACTCCAGAACCGTGGGTCTCCTATCTGACTACAGTCTAAGTCATGTAGGCTATGCCTCTGTCTGCTTGCATTTTGGCTTAGTTGCATTAATATAGATACATTGGGGTGAAATAATGACAATTTTCCCAAATAACAAGGTCCACCCTGTGGCCGGGCTGGTATACCATTCCAGGCTCTGTCCCCACAAATTAAAAATATCCCTGTGGGTAATTTCATTGGTGTCACGATGTTAGCACCGTTACATTGGCTGTAAACCTGCCTAGACACTGTGCCCAGACTCAGAGATGAATCTAAAGCAGCCCATGTTTCTCTATGCTGATTCAACTTCTGAAGATTTAAAGGATCAAAACTGAACCATCCGCTATTTGAGGTGTTAGTCATACTGGTGTTTGCACTTCCGAAAAGATCCAATTCCTCTGGAGGAGAGTGCAAAGGAGTATTAAGTGATCGGATTATTAAGCATTGGTGGTAGCCATCACTTTGACTTGCAGTATACCCTTGTTGCGTGGGTAGTTTAATGTTTGTCATATTATGCATGCATAGAGTTTGGTTATTGATCAGACTGCAAAATTCCCGAGGAGACCACACTGGGAGTCCCACCAAGCATGATTGAAATGGGTTAGTAACCCCTCCAAGGCTGACACAAAGCGATGATTGGTTAATTTGATTACCAAGCGTTATCCATGTATTATCTCTTGGCTGATTAAAGTGTGTTACCCCTACTACTCCAGCCACCATTGCACTAAGCACTATAACAATAATAAGCCTCATTTCTCTGTTCTCTCTCTTGCTTTCTTTTTCTTATCAGTCTTTAACTTTACCGCTCCTCACACTTGTAGTCTCCACCCCTGTAGTTTCTTAATGCAGTGATCTAATGCCTTATCAGGATCTCCTTTAATGGGTCCTACAACAGAACGCTGTGTTAAGGGCACCAACTTTCTACACCTTGCGGAGGCTATGTATGACCTACTTTGATCATTAACCCTTTTCAGCATATACTGTACCTCCCACCGATAGTAAGACAAAATTTTCTGTTAGTGAGACTCATAAAGATCTAAAGCTGAAGCTGTATTTAGCCCTGTCTGTCTCCGTAGTTCCCATTCCCAATCATGGCCCCATGTGTGTTCATGGTCACAGGTGTTACACCACAAACGCCAAAACAATGACTGTTCCACCCAAAAGGTCCTACCACAACCCCCACAATATAGTGCTACCCAAGCGGCACAATCCGGGCTGCGGCACTCAAGGCAGTTCTCCCTTGCCAGTCCCCTTATGTGGAAAGATGATAAGGATTCAACGGTGTCAATCAGTTCCTTGGCCGTCTGGCAGCAGCGTGTCACGGCCCTGTCGACCGCTTTCGAGTGTCCCTTCAGCTGTAACAGTAGTGGTCGTAGGATCAGGGGCAGTTTCTTCTCCAGATGTTCCTTGTCCCCTTCCGTGAGGTGGTCCACCAATCGCTGCATCAAGAACAGGTTTAGTCCACTTGGCAGGTACCCACAGTGCTCCTGCAGGGGTGGAAATACAGAGATATCCCCTTCCCCAGAACAGGATCTTAGCAGGATCCTTCCACAACCCTGTCTTGGGGTCCCTTTATCTTACCCATATTTCTTTTTTCTGCTCAGCAACCTCCTGTGGCTTATAATGCAGTTCCGCTGGGGGTTGCCCTGCATCCCCAAATACACACAAGTGATTGATCACAAACAAACTTTTTAGCAACCTCACCTGGGGGTCAGTTACTCCCTCATGTTTGGCTAAACACCTTTTCAAGGTACCATTTGCCCTTTTGATGATGGCTTGCCCTGTCGGGGAGTTTGGGATACCTGTAACATGTTCGATTCCCCAATTTCTTAAAAATCTCCCTATCCTCTGGCTGATATAGGCAGGACCATTATCTGTTTTAATTCTTTTCCTGTACCCATCACTGCAAAACAACTGTACAAATGCCTTTCCACGTGTATAGCTCTTTCTTCTGTCTGAGCCGTTGCCCAAATATATTTGCTATAGGTATCAATAGACACATGCACGTATTTTAGCCTTCCAAAACTAGGGACGTGTGTGACATCCATTTGCCATAATTCATTTGTTTGCAGGCCTCATGGGTTTACTCCTAGGCCTAAACCACTGCCCCCATTATGGTGACTACAAGTTGGACAGGCCCTCACGATGGCTTTTGCTTCCACGAGTGTTACCTTAAATTCTCTACTTAAGCCTTTTGCATTTTGGTGAAACATTGAGTGAGCTTCTCGTGCCAATTGGTGATTTGACAGGGGTGTGTTTTGGGTTATAGTAACCAATTTATCTGCCCTATCATTCCCTTCTCCTAAACCAACATTCCATTTGTGGCTCCTAACATGAATTACGGCATAAGCGTGCTCCCTTGATCTTGTAGCCTTCTTCAGCTGCATTAACAGTTCATACAGTCTCTGATTTTGTACCTCCTTTATGGAGGCATCTTCAATCTTGCTACAACTCCTGCAACATACAAAGAGTCTGTAACAACATTCAACGGTTCCTTAAGCTGTGCCATTGCCCATACCACTGCTAACAGTTCCATAGTTTGTAGGCTGTCTACTGCCTCTGCTTGCAGAATGTGATGTTTCCATACTCCCTTTTCTTGCCGAGTTATTGCAGCAGTTCTTGACTTCCTGCCAGCATCTGTAAATGCAGTAATAGCATCTGGTATAGGGGAGTTTTCTCGCTTTGGGCGAGTTATCCAGTCCCAGTCCCCTATCCACTGAACCAGAGCTGGTTGAAGCTTGTCCGTTTCAATGGGGCAACATGCACCTAAAAGAGCTTCCTGCAGATCTTTTGAGTTGTTCAGGTACCAATCCAAAGTGCCCTTTGTCATCGGCATCCTGATGATAGCTGGTTCCACCCCAGCCACCTGTAACATCCTTTCTCTGCCTTTCTTTATTAGATCAGCTAGCATTTCAACTTTTTGAAAAAGAGTTTTAGTTTGCTGTAGCGGAGGGGAGATCCATTCTAGTATCTGTGTCTCCCCCGTTTTCTTTTTAAATTGCGTTAGCGCTCCAAGAAGATATTGTGGACCATTCCAAATGGTCAAGTCTATGGGTAGTTCTGGATCCCTTTGATAAACCTGCCCATGTGTAACACAGTCCAGAATTTGCTGGATGACCCGCTGTTTTTTGTCAGTGATTCGCACCTGGCAGGTTGGGTCAGTTCCTTTTAGGAGCGGGTGCAACTCATTTAGTAGTTCGTTGGGTATTCCCACTATTGGTTTTAACCACTGCAAATCCCCCAAAAGTTTTTGAGCATCATTTAAAGTTGCCATCTTTGTTTTCAACTGCAATTTCTGAGGTTTTATGGTTTGCTCTGACATGGACCATCCCAGATATTTCCAGGGGGCTGTTGTTTGAATTTTCTCAGGAGCTATCACTAAAGAATACTGTGCCAGCGTGGTCCTTATTTTCTGGATTTGTTGTTCTGTAAAAGGCACGGGCTGAGCAAACAAGACATCATCCATGTAATGATATATCACTGTGCTCGGCCATTGTTTTCTTAATGGTTGCAATGCTGCATTAACATAAAGCTGACACAAGGTGGGGCTGTTGCGCATTCCTTCTGGAAGTAAGGTCCACTCAAACCTTTGATCAGGCCCTTCCCTGTTAATCGCAGGCAATGTAAAGGCAAACCGTCGCATATCCTGTGGATGAAGGGCAATAGTGAAAAAACAATCCTTCAGATCAATGATTAGCAGGGGCCAATCCTTTGGAATCATTGCAGGGTTAGGTAATCCAGGTTGTAATGTGCCCATAGGCTCCATGTGATCATTAACAGCATGCAAATCGTGGAGCAACCTGTACTTCCCAGATTTTTTCTTTATTACAAAACTTGGAGTATTCCAGGGGCTGGTAGATAACCGCAGCTTTCCCTGTTGAAATTGTTCTGATACCAGCTGATGTGCGTGTTGAAGACTTTCCTCTTTTAAGGGCCATTGCTTAACCCATGACGGGGTGTTCACAGTCCAGGTGATGGGAATCGGGAAAGTCCAAGCAATGGCTTTTACTCCAAAGGGTGTTCATTAGTTAAGACCACTTCCAACTGAGCCATAATGTCCCGCCCTAAAAGGCATTGCACGGTAGGTGGTAATTGGACTACTGAAAAAATAGCTGTCAGCTGTTTTCCATCTATGCGAACCCGGAGAGGAGGCGAACGGCTAGCCAGGGTAAGGCCTCTGACCCCGGTCACTGTAGTGGCTGCTGGCTGCAAAGGCCAGTGTTGAGGCCAACAGCTAGGGCTATTGATGCTTGAATCTGCTCCAGTGTCCAGCAGACCTGAAAATGACCTTTTTTGTCCTTTGAATTCTACTTCCACCCTTTTCTTGGGTCTCTCAGAAGGGTTTAAAGTCAACAAGGTTAGTCCTCCAGTAGATCCAAAACCATTTTCCCCCCTCTCTTGTCCTTTTATAGCCTGCAATCCCTTAGTCATTTGCTCAAGTGGTCCCAGCTGAGCAATCCTCTGTCCCTTATTAATTTAGAGTGGGGGAAAAGGGGTATACGCCATCACCATAATCTCTCCCGTGTAATCCACATCAATGACGCCAGGCAAAACAAATAATCCCAACATAGATGCAGATAATCTTCCGAAAAGCAAAGCACCCACTGCTTTATCCTGTATAACAATAGGTCCATGAACCCCTGTCGGGATTTTTTGCGGGTGCGGGGTCATCAACGTAACATCTACTGCGGCTGCCAGGTCCAGGCCGAGGCTCCCTGTTGTGGCGGGTTGGAGGCAGGAGGGGGTGCTGTTGCTGCTGCAGTGACGACTTGTGTCGGGGCATGGTCGCTGCGGTGCGCACTCCTGGGGAAGTTTCCCAATTTCTGTCTGCAAGCGCCCGTATTGTCGGTTTCCGAGCGGCATTTTTGGCACCAAAGTCCTGTGGCTTGGCATTCGCGGCGCATATGACCCATGCCTCTGCATCAATAACATTTCATGTGATTCCCTCTGCTTGTTGGTGCCAGTGCAGCTGACGCTTGAAGCGGTGCAAGAGCAGCTAACACCTGACTTTGAGAAGACTTTGCCTGTTCTTATAAGCCTGTTCCTAATTGTTTGATCGCATCTACTATAAAGGCTTGCGGTCCTGTTGGCATCAAAGCCATCCTCTCTAATTCCTCCTCTATGGTCCAATTGGCACCCAGAGTATTGAGCACGCTCCTAGTAGTAGAATTACAATTTTGAAGAGCGCACTGTTTAAGTAATGCCCCCCTCTTTCATTCTGGCACCCCGGCCCTTTCGATTGCAGCAGCAGCTTTATCAATAAATGAGCCGAATGATTCTTCTCGCCCTTGCTTAATTCCCATATACACAGGTACCCCTCCCGGCTCTTTTACCCTCTCTATAGCAAGCCTGACCAACCTCATAGCCTCCCGGCACTTCTCTTGCCCCAGCAAAACTTGTGCTTTGGTACGAAGAAAAGGTCCCAAGCCCATAAGCTTGTTAACAGTTATACCATGGAGACGATCTCTCTGCTGCCGCTGTACCGCTACACATTCATTCACAAGCCCTTGCCAATGAGCATTAAATAACAATTGCTGGTGTTGAGTAAAGATCAATTTAGCTATTCCACGACAATCATTTACCAAGAGAAGACTGGTATCAAAAATATAGTCTAGCATCTGTTTGGCTGGCTCACTTTTCACTCCAAATTGACTAACAGCAGACGTCAGCTGAGACAACAATTTCCAATCAAGGGCTGTAATAGTAGCCTGCATGCCCCCTCCCTCCCGCGGATTGAATACAACAGGACAAGCCAGCTGGGTAGCAGCGCTGATAACTTCCTCATCCCCCTTTTCCATGGCTTCTCTTGCAAGCGTAGCCCACGCCACTCTCCGCTCCCTTGCAATAGCCTCCGCTCGGTCATTTTCCGCCCCAGGGATTGGCTCATTGATTTGCGGGAGCCTATCGGGTGGTCTTGGCCACGGTTCCTGTTGTTCAGGGGGTGTGGAAGCCTCAGAAGCGCGCTCTATACCCTGGCTTGCTGAAGTAGAGGAGGACGGCGAAGCAGGCAAGAAAACTGTCCTCACTGCAGGAGCGAGCGGTGTACCCGTCTCCTGATCATAATCTTTATTACAGCCATGTGCAGCCATTGCCTGCTCAGCAGCCTTTCTTTCAGCCTGATGTTGTAATAGCTCATTGTGAACCACCCTCCATAATTTACCTAACTTCTTGGCAGTTTTATCGTCCTCTAAAGTAGCCTCCCACAATAAATCACCGATTTTATGCCACTCCGTTAACTCGTGAACCGTATGGGGGTTAATAAAAACTCCCTTAGCATAGCCGTAAGCCAAAAGCCCTGGTAAATCCTTTTGCAAATCTATTCCTCTAACCTGCCATTTTTGTAAAAAGGCAGTAAATAAATCATATGCTGCTTGCCTCTCCATACCTAATCGTAAGCGCTTTTGCAGCTCCTCAAGGTCCGGCAGCACGTTTCGGCCAGGCTCGCCTGTACGATCACCCAGAGCACAGCGCGTCTCAACTTCTTTTTTCTCCCCTTTTTTTTTCTCTCCGCACTTTTCTGCTGTCCCGGCTGCTTCAGGACCCGACCCGGTTCTTCACTCCTCCGTGATGCGTCGCCGTATCACAATCGGGGGTCACCACTTGACAAAAGTGAAGGGAGACTTGCACATCTGATTGATGAGCATCGATCTCAGATTTATTGATCCAGCTTACATACTTTTATAGTAGTGTTAATTAAGCTCATACATATTGCAAAACCCAAGCTCATCATTGGTTACAGATTACATGCCAACCCCTCCTTTGTTGCTAATACCTGTGGTTTCTTGTTGAGGCTAATACTTGTTTTCCTCATCCTGCTGTTGACTTGTTATTGAACATCCTCAAGGACTCCATGTTTTCCACCATGTTTTTCTCATCACTTACCCAAGGACACAGTGTTTATTGTTTTTCTCGTAAGGAAAAAGCCTGAGAACTTGCTGCTTACAGCTGCCTTTTACTTCTTAACCAGCTGTATATGATCATGGCCTTTTTCTATAAGCCATGTCTGAACAAAGTTCTCCACAACCCTAGAAGCAGTTTTGGTCCATAAACGATAGTGAGAGCACTGTACATGGAAGGAGGATGTCACGATGGCAGATCTTCTCCGGATGGTGCCATGTGTGACATGGAAACACAAGAGGTTTCAACTGTGTTTCCTGTGGTAGACTATGGTACAAGAGGGACTCCTCTCTCCCTTGATGAACTGAGAACTGATTATCTGAGAGGTGGTAACCTGACTGAGAATCCAAGGTTTTGTCTCACTGGGCTTTGGTGTAAATTGGGTGAGGGGAGGAGGAATGTTTTTGGAAAGGTTTTCATCCTTAATTTTGCGTGTTCCCTTTATTATAGTGTAGGTTAATAAAGTTTTTTTTTCTTTTGTTTCTAAGCTTGAGCCTGCTCTGCTCTGTTTCTGGTCACATCTCACAGCAGTCACTTGAGGAAAATATATTTTCATGGGTGCACTGGCACTGTGCCAGCGCCAACCCATGAGAGAGCATTAGAAAGGATTATCCCTCATTGGAGATATTCAAAAGCCATTTGAACATAGTCCAGGGCAACTGACTCAAGATGACTGTGCTTGAGCTGGTTGGACCAGATGACTTCCAGAAGTAGCTTCCAACCTCAATCATTCAGTGATTCTCAACATAAACTTTTCCTCTCTTTGGCCTGCTCTTTTCAGGTAACTATTGCTCCATTCACACACATAAGTACATATAGACTCATGCAGAAGAGGCTTTTATGGCCATTCTTTATGTTGTATAAACCTGAACTGTAGAACTGTGCACTACAGGATGTAGATGCTAAAAGTTTACATTGCTTTAAAAAAGCAATGGGTTAATTCACAGAAGAATTATTGGGTAAGTGCTATTAATACAGAGCTCCACATCTATCTTAGGAAATTCCTGAATTGTTTGAGATTGGGAAACATTCTGGAGACTGTTGCTATTTACTTGCCCTGTTGTTATGCCCTTCCCCAAAGGTCTGTGATTGGCTGTTGCTAGGAACAAGTTTTATTCTAGATGGCCAGATCTAGTGTTAGGTAGCTACTCTTAGGATGGATAATTACTAAGACAAAAGTTGAATGATTCTTTTGGGATGAGGTCTGTAGGTCAGGTATCTTGGTAAAATTTTGAAATATAGCTACTCTGATAGTCTCTCTAAACTTTAAAAAGCTCAGTTTTATTTATAAAGTGTATTAATTCATTTTGGCTTTGCTCCTTAACCTGTCTGATGATTCTGTGTTGCAGAAAGCACCTCTACTGGTACATTACAGACCCAAGATGGACTTGCTGTAGGAGAACTATATTGTTCTTCAAGACATTTGAGGGTTTTTTTGCAGAGACTATCATCTGACACCTTAGTGCAGCACTAAACTCTCATGTGACACAAACCAGCAGAATCATTTTGGAATACTGTAGTGCTTCTACAGCACTGAATATTTTTAGGGATGTGCTGCATTGTGGAGGAATGGCTACATTACAGAGGGCACGTAGACATTCGCTTGTTAGCCGACCAAAGGCTGGGAAAGTACCGAACTCAGCTAGTCTGAGTTCCTGCACCTGCAAGATATCATGTCCTTGGGCATAGCTGGGTATGATAACAAGTAGACAGAGAGACGTGGGAAAAGGGAATGTGAGCCCAAAATAATGAGGAAGAATTGATGGTATAGCATAACCAATAGGTCACTTGGCTTGCGGAATATTCATAAGCTTATTACTTGTTGTGTATAAAAGTTTGATGCTCTTTGCAATAAACGGAGCTTGATGATCTCATATTGAGCGTCCAAGTTTTCCCTCACCGAGACACCGCATGGATCTTTGGACAAAAAATATAATTTTTTCGTACAAATGAAATAAATGTCTACTCAACAGGATTCTACAAGCACTGAGTTTACAGATTGTGAAAACACTGCAGAGTTCCATAGAGCTCAGCCTGATTCATCTACTTGTAGTTACACAAAAATAACTTAAAATGGTGTGGGAGAAATTAAAAATGTTGCTTTTAACACCAAATTACTACTTTTACTTTTTTTTTCTTTAAACTTTACAAGTTGTATCAGTATGTTTTTCTGAGGTGTTGTTTTCTGTATTATGCCAAATTACGTCAGCTTTAATCAAGCCATTCCATAGTGCACTGAACATAGCTAATGATACAGTGACTGGTAATATTTATTATGCTGCATTGAAAACTTCAAAAAAGCCTTGAGATTTATTGCTTCATTGGTTTTGCACAATGCTTGTTCTTTATAATTTTAATATCTCCCCTTTGCATGCTGATTTGAAATGAGTTCACTTGATTTTTTTATGGTTTTAAACACCTGTCCTTCATGCACTCCTAATGTACCTGACAAAGACATGGAGCTCAAGCCCATAAACCATGTAAATGCCTAATTATTGCTCATCTACAGTCCAAGGGTTTAATAAATAAATTTTGATTGGTCTACCTCAGTATACATACACTGTGGAACCTTATGGCAAGATCAGATGTTGATGAAGTGCTGTTGAAGTTTATTGGGATTTTAGTGTTTACCTGTGTAGTTTTACAACTGAAAGGGGTTAGTAGTTACAAACATGTTAATTCAGAAAGCTGTCTTCCATTCAGTTATAAATCTGGCTCTAATAGTCTATAGAAAAGAATATATGTTTGCAAGTTTATAACTACCTTTGGAATCACCTCAATTTTTTACAGTGCAATATAGGTACAGCACCCGCAGTCAGTATTAATGCTGGTTATAGCTGGTGATTGCTCATAATTTTATCTGCTTGTTTAATGTGTTTAACCCAATAAAATCTCAACAGTGCTTTTTAAAACAAAGCAGACAAAAAAACCCAACCACAACCCTATTATTCACATCATGTGACATTGGATACATACATTACAAAAACTATTTTCTGTGGGAAGGGATTAAGATGGTGTCTGCATCATATGTTTGCTTTCTAGCTTTATAGAAAGTCTAGACTGCAAATTAATTCAAGTCAGAGGCAAGCCTTGGGGTCAAAGTGCTGTTTTACTTCATTGAAGCTTAAGAAACAGTTGATTTTTATATTGATTAAAACAATACTGACTTATTTTTTCTTTTAACTTTTAAATCTGAATGTTTGGCTCAGTATAGTTATTTCCTGAGTCTTGATGAGTTTGTGATTAATTTATTTTTATCTTAATGGAGATAGCATTACTGTGAGGTAATTTTTACAGCTACTTAAACTGGTTAATAACGGCAATAAAAAAGCATCTTGTAGCATTATCCTCAGCAGCAATGAGAATTAATTATCCCGGGCTCAGAGTCTCACTAGATATAGTTTTCATTAAAAATAGGTAATTCACAGAAAATATATAGTGAAATTAAATAAGATTTGGGAGCTTGGAAAAATTGCCTTTATAAAAATTATTTATTACACTAGGCATTCTGTTTTATCATTAGAGTATTTTTGTTTCAAAAGTCCAGCTTTATGTGCAGGTATATAAAATTGTAACAAATTTTTTACGGCTTCTTCCTGTTATATTGAGTAGCTTTCATTTGTATGTCTTTGCTATGTGTGGCCAAAGAGCTTTGCTTAATCTTTTGTGCAGTGGGACAGAAACATGCATTTATAAGGCATATGTTTAAACTGTAAATGTAGCATCTAGTTATACATTTAAAAGCCATGTATATGGGGATTTTCATATATACATTTGGGATTTTTTATTTTGGGGATTTTGGGGCTTTCTGAAGAATGAAATTTGGAATTTCATGGGCTTGTAAAATCTTTAAGTGTAAGAACTGCCCATCAGCAATATTTTAAAATGGATGATCTAGCAAGAAATATCAATATGAATTGTGGAAATAATATGCAAAAGATGTGACCTATCCAAAATTGGTTTGTGCCATTGTTATGTTTGGTATTTTTGTGTGTCACCTAACCTGAGAATATTTATTTTTATTGGTTGTGCAATAATATACGCAACACTGTCACCTCTGGGAATGTGGGACTGCAAAATTTCAATAGAGTGAGTCTTTGAAAGCTTGTCTTGCTCCACTGTTGTTATAATGGCATAATAAGTCTTAGGAGATTCACTGTTTTTCCCTACTGGATGGAACTATACAGCTAACCTCTTTTTCAATTATATGAATCTTACCATTAAGTAGAATTGGAAAGAGCTAACTAGTCTGTACAGTAACACATTAATCTTAATAAATGCATTTTCTCATCCATACTTAAGGAATGTTTTTAGTACATAAGGTTGAATTTTGCAGAAAAATATATCTTTTGTATTTCCTCAGGTAATTTATTCAGTTTTTCTGCCTGTTGTTAATAACAACAACATAAAAGCCATACATACTAGATTCTTTGCATAATATTCACTTAACTGTTATTGACTTCTGTCTGACAAGCACTGAGAAAGCATTAAGGTGCCTAATATCAGCGTGGAAAAATACTTCATTCTCTGCTTTCATGAAAAATTTTAATCGTGTACAGACACTCTCTAGGTACCTGCCTCTTGTGTGAAGGCAACAGTTATATTTTTACAATGGAGTTTGATATGCCTATACACAAATTTAAAACTGTTCTTGTTGCTTGAGCCACTTGAGTGGATCCTCAAGGCTCCTTGTAAACCTTTTGACGCCACCATGATCTGCTGAGATCAGATTGCAAGACAGGGGCTAAAAGGCCAATTCTGAAAACTCTTACAGTGGTAACTGTTGCTAACCTAGATAGTCGTCTTAGTTTACAAGATGTAGCTGGAGGTGTGTATTCTATTACCATATGTTAGAGGTGATGCAGTTATCTTCTGTTAATTGGGCAGTTTTGCTTATCTTTTCCACAAACCAATCCTCCCCCTGGAGAGATATCTTCTGTTAATGGGCCATTGAGTCTTACAGTATGACTGATAAAATTACATTATCCCATCATGAGATGCTCCGCTCAGAGGGAGAAGCCTAGCATTCCTACCTGGATATAATCTGAGATTTAGAACACCACAGTCAGCATTTTCCCACTGAATTCCCAGAGGAGCAGCTTTCTTCTCTACTGGATCCCCAGAGGAAGACCAGGCCAATCTACACTATTACCAGACCTTCAGAGGAAAACTACACCCTTCTACAGGATTCCTGCTTCAACAGAACCACATCTGTCACTCCAGGAGGACTGCAGCCACCATTTAATCAGGACTGCTACCAACACCCTGGCCAACAGTGTGTCAGGTCGTATTCTGACTCTATCAGTTTTTTGTACCATTGCATTTATATTTTTAATTTTCCTAATCAAGAACTATTATTCCTATTTCCATATGTATACCTAAGAGCCCCTTAATTTCAAAATTATAATAATTCAGAGGGAGGGGATTTACATTTTCCATTGCAAGAGAAGCTCCTGCCTTCCTTGGCAGACACCTGTCATTTCAAACCAAGACAATAGTTCCACTGAAAGCAGTGGAATCATTCATGTGGACAAAATTGCTTAAATGTGTGTCTGCAAAATGGAGTCCTAAGTTTGGAAGGAGAAACTGATGTTTCTGTATATTTTAACTTTAAAAACTTTGGTTTAATACTGTTGCAGAATTGTGGAAGGGGCTAGCAGCGGGCCTGTTAGCTAAAGGAGCAAGAAGTAAGAAGAAGAAGAAGCTGATAAGGAGCTTTCTCCAAGGCCGTAAACAAGGAGATCGAGAGAAGGAAGATAAGAGCATTCTGCAGCTGGATGAAGCATTTTTAGAAAGTTAGGTGGAGTCAGAGTAACTTTTCACCAATGGCATGGTATTGAATTATTGTGGCCAATAGCTAAGGTAGAAGAAGGGTAAACAACTGGAAAGTGTATAAAAGATCAGCCATTTTCATTAATAAACTGTTACCAAGTGTTACCAACTGAGACTGCTTGTGGTCTCTGCTTTATGTCGTGACCGCCTCGACTGCGACATTTTGGTGATCCCCGACGTGGTAAGAACATAGTCGGTGTGGACCCATACGGGGTCCTAGCAATTGGCAACCGTGACCCACTGGGATGTAGTGGGGGAGGCGGCGTTGGTGCAGCTGAGAGTGGCAGGTGGAAGCCACAGGGAGGTCTGGACCTGATTCCGTCTACTCAAGACATCTGGAAGTAGGTGAGCCACCAACTAGTAATAATGGGACATAATTTATCTAAAGAGGAAGAAAGTGTTCTGTCTACATGGAAAGTTTTGTTAAGAAATAAGGGAATTAATACGTCAGACTATGAGCTTCGTAATATATTGCTGTGGGCTAAATCACAGAATTTTGGCACTGATCCCGACACAGCATTTAGTGTTAAGGCATGGAAGAAAGTCAGGGACAGACTTTGGCAAGTTATTCGAGCGGGAGATAAAACAGCTGTTGATTTAGCAGTAACCTGGAACTCGCTCTTTGAGGCTTTAAAGGAATGGAAAATAGAGAGAGAAATGGAGCAAGATGGGGACGAAGAGTCGGGGCTGATAACAGAACCTGAAGGGGGGGCTGAGGCAGAGGGGGCCTCTGAGGTAGAAGGGGGCTCTGATAGGGAACTTGGTGAAGAAAGTTCGGATGCCATGGGAGTTACCTGGCACGCTGCCAGAGCTTCTGGAAAAGCTGCCAAAGCTTCCAGGAAGGCTGCCAGAGTTTCTGGGCTGGGTGCCAAAGCTTCTGGGAAAGCTGCCAAAACTTCTGGGCAACCTGCCCTAGCCTCTTCTTATCAGACCCCTAAGCCTCCTTATCTCACACCTGGGCAGCAGCTCACGATGGTGCCTGTATATACTACACTGCTATGCCAGTTAGCTGAAATGTCTATAGCAGAGAGAGAAACCCAGCCATCTCCCCCCCCCGCTTCCCTCCTCTCTGGTCCAGCCGTCCGCCCCCCCGGTCCCCTCTGAGCGGCTTGAACAACCTGCAAGGCCGTATCCTCCTTTACCTGACAGTGACAGCAACAGCGAATCAAGTGATGAGTCGCCCGCAGTAACACCTGTGTTGGGGCAAGGAGCTCTGGTCCCTTCATCTCCTAAGAGCTCTAGCCTTACTGCCCCATGGACTTTGCCTCCATGCCAAGTCACTGTGCTTCCTCGACACCCTCAGGAGTTTTGGGAATTTGTTAGGAGGAAAGCAGTTGAAGAAAAGAATTGGGACATCATAGAAAGGTTAGGTGCTCCAAGAGTACCTCAGGAGAACAGTGCCATTGCAAATGTTGCTTGTGATAACCCTATGGCTTTTCCAGTTTTCAAAGCAGCTCCTGGAACAGGACAGAACGACAGTCATCACGTCTTTGCCTGGAGGGTTTTGCAAGACCTCCAATCAAAAGTAGCTCAGTATGGTATTAATTCCTCAGAGGTAATGCAATTAATACGTGTGATTAATGCAGATTTGCTTGCACCTTATGACATCACTCATCTTGCTACATTTCTATTCCAGCCAGTACAATATGGTGTATTTCAAGAAACTTGGAGGCGAGTGGCTGAGCGCACGGCTTTAACAAATAAGCAATTGCCTCAACACGACCCTCGTCATGCTGTGGGTGTTGATGCCCTACTGGGCTCTGGGCCTTTTGCTAATCCAGATTTACAAGCAAGGTGGGATCCTTCGATTTTGGCACAAGCTCAGCAAATTGGCATGAGTGCCTTAACTAAAACAATGGAAATGGCAGCTCCAAAGCAGAAATATGTTACTATACAACAAGGGACAAGAGAACCATTTTTGCAGTTTGCAGAAAAACTTGCTGCCGCTATTGAGAAACAGGTAGATGATGAAACTTTGCGAGAGAAATTGTGTGTACAATTGGCTAAAGAAAATGCGAACCCAGACTGCAGAAAGATTATTGACACTTTGCCTGGGGAACCCACCTTGTCTGAAATGGTTACTGCTTGCTCGAAAGTTGGTTCAGTTGAGCATAAAATGGCAGCTCTTGCTGCAGTGTTAAGACCTTCAGCGAAGTGTTATAATTGTGGACAACAAGGGCACGTAAAGTCACAGTGTACTGTCCAGAAAACAACATTTAGGCCAAGTGCAAGCAGCGATGTTGTATGCAACCGTTGTGCTAAATCTGGGCACTATGCTAAGCAATGCAGGAGTAAATATCATGCAAATGGTCAGCTATTGCCGGGAAACCCAAAGAGGAGTGCGAAGCGGCGCGTGGGGAAACAAATACCCCAACAACCACAACAGCAAATGCGGGTCTTCCCAGCCCTGCAAAGCTACCCATTTGCGAACAATTCTCAGGGGCAACAAGCGGGTCCGCAGGGATTGATATACCCACCGCTGACACAGTAACCATTTTAACAAAAGAAATATGTAAGGTACCCCTTGATGCCTATGGTCCGATAGGATGGGGATTGAGTGCGTTTTTGATAGGGAGATCAAGTACTACACTTAGAGGTATTCATGTGCATCTAGGGCTTATTGATGCTGATTATTTAGGGCAGATTAATGCTATGGTATCCATTGATGACCCTCCTGTCACTATTCAGAAAGGAACTTGCACTGCTCAACTTGTACCTTTTGTGAGTTCTGTTCCAAATACAGTGGACCGAAGTCGTGGCACAGGAAGCTTTGAATCGACAGGAGAACCTCAAGTGTTTTGGACTGAGAAAGTAACAGAGAGCTGTCCAGAAAAGACATGCACTCTCACCGCCAGTGGATGCCATCCAGAAACTATATCAGTAATAGGTTTGATTGACACTGGAGCAGATGTCACAATACTCTCGCGACTTTGCTGGCCTCAATCCTGGCCTCTTACTCGTGCAAGTTTTGGACTCCTGGGGTTGGGTGGTGCTACAACAGGTGGCCTGTCAGCCATTGTAATTATTGTGAAACATCCTGATGGCCAACAAGCTAACATCAGACCCTATGTTGCCAATGCTCCTCGAAGTTTGTGGGGACAAAATTGTTTATCTCAATGGGGTGTCAAAATTACCACGGATTTTTAATGGGGGCCACTGTGTTGCAGGGCAATGAACGTCCAGTTGTACCCCTGACATGGTTGACAGATAAGCCTGTCCGGGTTCGCCAGTGGCCCCTGACTACTGAAAAGCTTACTGCCCTGCAAGAATTAGTTACAGAACAATTGCAAGCAGGACACATTGAGGAATCATTCAGTCCCTGGAACACCCCTGTTTTTGTAATAAAAAAGGAATCGGGAAAATGGAGACTTTTACATGATTTACGGCAGATAAATGCTGTAATGGCAACAATGGGAGCTTTGCAACCAGGCCTTCCTACACCCACAATGATTCCACAGGAATGGCAAATAGTTGTCATTGATCTAAAAGATTGTTTCTTCACTATTCCATTGGCTGAGCAGGACAAAGAAAAATTCGCTTTTACAGTGCCTTCTATAAATCATGCTGAACCTGATAAAAGATATCAATGGAAGGTACTCCCACAAGGCATGAAAAATTCGCCAACTATTTGTCAATGGTTTGTGGCACAGACCTTGTCAAAAGTGCGGGAGCAATTTGCAAACTGCTACTGCTATCATTACATGGATGATATCTTGTGGGCATCTGACAACAAGCAACAATTGTCAGCTCTTAGACAATGTGCTGTGACAAATTTGAAAGGCTTTGGTTTGATCATTGCTCTAGAGAAAGTGCAGGAACACATGCCTTGGAAATACCTAGCGTATGTTGGTGACCAACACTCAAGTTATGCCTCAACCAGTAAAGTAAGACATTGATGTTAAAACTGCTACTGATGTACAGAAATTGGTTGGTTTAATAGGTTGGATTCGATCATATTTAGGCATAACTAATCATCAGATGCAGCCATTGTTTGATTTGCTTTCAGGCATCACTTCCTCCACTGCTGAGAGGCAATTGACCTCAGTGGCAAAAAAGACCCTAGAAGAAGTTGAATTAGCCCTAGCACACAAATTTGTTAACAGGATAGATACCTCTGTTGGTGTTCAATTGTTTATTTTGAAAGACCATGAAATACCATGTGGAATACTGTGTGTCCTGGGGTGGCATTATGATGTTTGTATCCCCATTATCTGTTCTGTGCCTTTAAGACCGGCTCTGAAGAGTGGAAGTTTTGTTTGGGTTTCTCTTATCAGGGACACAGAGAGAGCATACATCGGGCTGGTTTTTTCTTCTTGCCTAGCTTGCTGCTTTGCTGGTTTGCTTTTCTGCTCATGCTTCTGCTTCTGCTCTGCTTTTGCCTCTGCTTATTAGTTAGTTCAGCTAAACAGTCCACACTCCTTCCTGGACTGTTTCTCCTCTCCTGTTTCTGTGACCATCTCGAATCTGCTCCGGACTGGGACCCGGAAACACCGAAGGTTCGGCTGCAGCAGCTGGCCCAGCGCCAGAGGGACTGAGAACAGAGCAACCACCCCAGAAAGAGACTTTCTGATTTTGTCATCTTTCTCAGAGTGGTGTCATCTGGTATTGTTCATTTTGTGTGCTGGGGGGTGCTGTGTCTATCAAATAAACAGGTTCTTTCCACCTCTCTCTGAGGAATTTTTTCCAGAATCGGTTGGGGAGAGGGGCCGTGTGGGTTTCGCTTTCTGGAGGGGCCCTCCTTTGCAGATTCTTTAACAAATTTGCCCTAAACCATTACAAATCTTTGGCACCCAAAGTGGGGCTCGAGACAGAGAGTAGAAAAACCCTGTTATGACTGCATTTTGGCTGCTATTACTCTGTGTTCATTTAAATCAGCTAATAGCCATGCTTTTTGGATTCATAATGTCTATTGGGGTGAAGGTTTGCATGCATTTCTGGTCCCTAGGGTTTTTTGAGATTTTAATACCTCTCTGGTCCCTAGGTTTATTTTCTTATCCAGAAATAGCTTTAGTATTGCCCCTAATACGTAGTTTTTAAATCAGGGGGGCAGTGACCAGAGTAGCTATCCTGCTGGGCTTGGTGGCAATAGTGTGCAAGAAGTTTATAAACATGCTGGGGTCTGCTCCACGTATGAATGGTTCATGGCTATGGTTATGCATCCAGTTTGTTGCAGGAGGAGCAGGAGGGAATGAGGTTTTTCAGCCTCTGCTTTCCTCCTTCTCCTATGATTTAGTTGCATCACTAGTGAAGGATGTTCAATTTCCCCTCAATGTTAAAGAAACCATCTTCCTGGTATTCAGTCTGGTAACCTTCCTCTATACAGCCTGCTGCTTCTCTAGAATGAGGGCTGAGATTTCTAGACGGGCTGATGAGACCCCTGACTCAGGAGTAAACCCTGGTGTGGAAAATCCTAAGTGGTGTGGGAAATGGGAGGATATGGGCCAAATCCTGAAGGAATTCTCTGACCCTATAATTTGGGATTTCCCCATGAACAAATTCAGAACATAGCTGAAATGGGCAAATATCTGAAAGAGAAGTACCAGGATAAGCCTAAGGAGAGGAAGGTCATTGCAGTGAGCTGGGCCCCGGCATATGCTTATCGCACACTGCTAGATACTCTAGGGCAGCAGACAGAGGCAGGGGGGCAGGGAGATCAATCAGCATCTATCCCGGTGACTCAGGCTGCAGCTAACACTCCAGGCTCGAAGCCTGCATCTAAACCCATGGCTGTTGCTACCAGCACTAGAAGTGGGAAATGCACAGACAAGACCAATCGAACAGTGGACAATGATGATGATGATGATGATGATGATGGTGATGATGAAGGAGAAGGAACCTCAGTGCCTCCTGACGTAAAGTCAGGAGTCAAAGCAGCAGGTGCAAGATCAGATGCCAATATTGAGTCCTTCTCCCTGAAGGACCTTTGTGGCCTACGGAAGGATTACACTCGAAGGTCTGATGAATCCATAATTAGTTGGCTGGTCCGTCTCTGGGATGCTGCAGGCGAGGCTACAGTTTTGGATGGCACTGAAGCCAGGCATTTGGGATCCCGTTCACAGGATCCTGTCATAGACCAAGGAATGATGAGGGGGGCTAACTCTCAGAGCCTCTGGGAACGGGTCCTAAGAAGTGTAGCAGAAAGTTATCTGTGTGCAGACGATCTCTATATGCAGCAAACACAGTGGAAGACAATAAAGCAAGGGATCCAACGCCTGAGAGAAATGGCCGTGGCAGAGATTATCTTCTCAGATGATGTAACAACTAGGAACCCAGACTTAGTACCATGCACGTCTGTGATGTGGCGAAAACTCGTACGACTTGGGCCACATGAATATGCTTCTGCCTTAGCCATCATGAAGAGGGATGAGAGGGGTGAGACTGTGCTTGACATGGCAAGGAAGCTCCAAGCATATGCAGATGCTGTACATGGCCCGACACATGCCAGAATCGCAGCAGTAGAAACACGTCTGCAGAACTTAGAGGATAAGATAGAGGAGAACCATAAGAAGCTTAGAGAGGAGATTAAAGAAGACCTTCTCCAAATTTCAGCAGTACAGATCCGAGGTTCCGGTATCCAAGGCAGACGTTTCCCAGATGGTGAGAGAAGGTACACCCCACGAGCTGAGCTGTGGTTTTACTTGCGTGATTGTGGGGAAAACATGAGAAGGTGGGATAGGAAACCAACCGCTGTTCTGGCACGACGGGTGCGTGAACTGAAGGAAGCCACCAGGAGGAAAGCAGCTCCAGTTGCCCATAGCCGAACGGCCAGGTATGATGATGATGACCTGTCTGATCCCCTCGAAGGAACATCCAAAACATACACCCAGGGAAAGAATGATAACCAGGCTTAGAGGGGCCCTGCCTCTAGCCAGGTAGAGGCCAGGGAAAATCGTGTCTTCTGGTCTGTGTGGATTCGTTGGCCTGGCACATGGGAACCACAAGAGTACAAAGCTTTGGTCGATACTGGTGCGCAATGCACATTAATCCCATCAAGACATGTGGGGACAGAGTCTGTTTCTATACCTGGTGTGACAGGGGGATCCCAGGATTTCACTTTGGTGGAAGCTGATGTGAGCCTAACGGGAAAGGAGGGGAAGAAGCATCCTATTGTGACTGGCCCAGAGGCCCCATGTATTTTGGGCATAGACTACCTTCGAAGTGGGTACTTCAAAGACCCAAAAGGACTCAGATGGGCATTTGGAATAGCTGCTGTAGAGACAGAATGCATCCAGCAATTGAACACCTTGCCTGGGTTGTCTGAGAATCCATCTGCAGTAGGATGCCTGACGGGACAAGAGCAACGAGTGCCAATTGCCACTTCCATAGTGCATCGACGGCAGTATAGGACCACTCGAGATGCTGTGATCCCCATCCATAAGATGATCCGAGAGCTGGAGAGCCAAGGGGTGGTCAGCAAGACCCACTCACCCTTACACAGCCCCATTTGGCCTGTGCGAAAATCTGAAGGAGAATGGAGATTAACTGTGGACTATCGTGCATTGAATGAAGTGACTCCACCACTGAGTGCTGCTGTGCCGGACATATTAGAGCTCCAGTATGAGCTTGAGTCCAAGGCAGCAAGGTGGTACGCCACTATAGACATAGCCAATGCATTTTTCTCCATTCCTCTGGCAGCAGAATGCAGGCCTCAGTTTGCCTTCACATGGAGGGGAGGGAGTGCAGTACACCTGGAACCGATTGCCCCAGGGGTGGAAGCACAGCCCCACCATCTGCCATGGACTGATCCAGGCTGCACTGGAAAAGGGTGAGGCTCTAGAACATCTGCAGTATATTGATGACATCATTGTGTGGGGGAACACAGCTGCGGAAGTGTTCGAGAAAGGGAAGGAAATCATCCAGATCCTCCTGGGAGCTGGTTTTGCCATTAAAAAGAGCAAAGTAAAGGGACCAGCTTGTGAGATTCAATTCCTGGGAGTGAAGTGGCAAGATGGACGGCGTCAGATTCCTACAGATGTCATCAACAAGATCACAGCAATGTCTCCACCCACCAATAAGAAAGAGACACAAGCTTTCTTGGGTGCAATAGGTTTTTGGAGGCTGCATATTCCTGAGTACAGTCAGATCGTGAGCCCTCTCTACCTGGTCACCCGCAAGAAGAACAATTTCCAGTGGGGCCCTGAGCAGCAACAGGCCTTTGTCCAGATCAAGCAGGAGATTGCTCATGCAGTTGCCCTTGGCCCGGTCAGGACAGGACCAGAGGTGAAGAATGTGCTCTACTCTGCAGCCGGGAACCATGGCTTGTCCTGGAGCCTTTGGCAGAAGGTGCCTGAGGAGACTCGGGGTCGACCACTGGGATTTTGGAGTCGAAGCTACAGAGGGTCTGAAGCCAACTACACTCCCACAGAGAAAGAAATCCTGACTGCCTATGAAGGAGTCCAGGCTGCTTCGGAGGTAATAGGCACTGAAGCACAACTCCTCCTGGCACCCCGACTACCGGTGCTGGGGTGGATGTTCAAAGGCAATGTTCCTTCCACTCACCATGCCACCAGTGCTACATGGAGCAAGTGGATTGCTCTCATCACTCAGCGCGCCCACATAGGTAAACTGAATCGCCCTGGGATTTTGGAGGTCATTACGAATTGGCCCGAAGGTGAGAATTTTGGTGTCACAGATGAAGAGGAACAAGAACCAGTGACACTGGCTGAAGAGGCTCCTCCCTATAACCATCTGCCCCCAGAGGAAACACGCTACGCTCTTTTCACTGACGGTTCCTGTCACATCGTAGGGATGAACCGGAAGTGGAAAGCAGCCGTATGGAGCCCCACATGACAGGTTGCACAAGCTACCGAAGGAGAAGGTGGATCAAGCCAACTTGCGGAACTCAAAGCTGTTCAACTGGCCCTAGACATTGCTGAGAGAGAGAAGTGGCCAAGGCTCTACCTCTACACTGATTCATGGATGGTAGCCAATGCTCTGTGGGGATGGCTGGAGAGGTGGAAAAAGGCTAACTGGCAGCGTAGAGGGAAACCAATTTGGGCTGCTGGTGAGTGGAAAGACATTGCTACCAGGGTAGGGAGGCTACCTGTGAAAGTCCGCCATGTAGATGCCCATGTACCCAAGAGTAGGGCCAATGAGGAGCACCAAAACAATGAGCAGGTAGACCAAGCTGCAAAGGTAGGGGTGTCCAAAATAGACCTAGATTGGGAACATAAGGGAGAGTTATTCCTAGCTCGATGGGCCCATGATGCCTCAGGCCACCAGGGCAGAGATGCCACCTAAAAATGGGCACGAGACCGAGGGGTGGATCTAACCATGGACAGTATTTCTCAGGTTATCCATGACTGTGAGACGTGTGCTGCCATCAAGCAGGCCAAGCGAGTGAAGCCCCTGTGGTACCGTGGGCGGTGGTCCAAGTATGGGGAGGCCTGGCAGATTGTCTACATCACACTGCCCCAGACACGCCAGGGCAAGTGCTACGTGCTGACCATGGTGGAGGCCACAACTGCATGGCTGGAAACCTACCCTGTGTCTCATGCTACAGCCCGGAACACCATCCTGGGCCTGGAAAAGCAAGTTCTATGGAGACATGGCACCCCTGAGAGGATTGAGTCAGACAATGGGTCTCATTTCAAGAACAGCCTTATCAACACCTGGGCTAGGGAACATGGCATTGAGTGGGTGTACCATATCCCCTATCATGCACCAGCTGCAGGAAAAGTGGAGAGGTACAATGGACTACTAAAAACCCAGTTGAAAGCTTTGGGTGGGGGATCTTTCAAGAATTGGGAACAGCATCTGGCAAAAGCCACCTGGTTAGTTAACACCCGAGATTCCACCAACCGAGCAGGTCCTGCCCAGTCTGAGTCCCTGAATGTAATAGGTGGAGACAAAGTCCCAGTGGTACATGTCAGAGGTTTGTTAGGGAAGACTGTGTGGATCAATTCTGCTTCGAGTACAGACAAACCCATTCGTGGGGTTGTCTTTGCTCAGGGACCAGTTTGCACGTGGTGGATAATGCAAAGAGATGGAACAACACGATGTGCACCTCAGGGAGATCTGATTGTGGGGTAAGAATTATATGGGGATAAGGGGTGGAATGTCCTGGGGTGACATTATGATGTTTGTATCCCCATTATCTGTTCTGTGCCTTTAAGACCGGCTCTGAAGAGTGGAAGTTTTGTTTGAGTTTCTCTTATCAGGGACACAGAGAGAGCGTACATCGGGCTGGTTTTTTCTTCTTGCCTAGCTTGCTGCTTTGCTGGTTTGCTTTTCTGCTCATGCTTCTGCTTCTGCTCTGCTTTTGCCTCTGCTTATTAGTTAGTTTAGCTAAACAGTCCACACTCCTTCCTGGACTGTTTCTCCTCTCCGGTTGCTGTGACCATCTCAAATCTGCTCCGGACTGGGACCCGGGAACACTGAAGGTTCAGCTGCAGCAGCTGGCCCAGCACCGGAGGGACTGAGAACAGAGCAACCACCCCAGAAAGAGACTTTCTGATTTTGTCATCATTCTCAGAGCAGTGTCATCTGGTATTGTTCATTTTGTGTGCTGGGGGGTGCTGTGTCTATCAAATAAACAGGTTCTTTCCACCTCTCTCCAAGGAATTTTTTCCCGAACCGGTTGGGGGGAGCGGCCGTGTGGGTTTTGCTTTCTGGAGGGGCCCTCCTTTGCAGATTGTTTTACAAATTTGCCCTAAACCATTACACTGTGTCAATGGAATGATAATTGGGAAGATCAATTGCATATTCTGGAATGGATATTTTTATCTTTCAGATCTCGGAAAACAGTTACAGGACTTTATGAGATTTTTGCAGATATCATCAAGGGTCGCAGGCGTTGTCATGAGATTTTGGGACAGGACCCTGTGACCATTGTGATACCTGTTCAACAGTGGTATTTTGAATGGTGCTTTCAAAATAATCATGAATTGCAATCTGCCTTATCTTGTTTTACAGGCCAAATCTCGTATCATTTGCCTTCTCATCCTGTTCTAACACTGACTAAAGAGATCCCTTTTGAAGGCAAGCAAATTTGTTCTCCCGTCCCAGTGGAAGGTATACCGGTTTTTACAGATGGGTCCGGGAAAACCAGAAAAGCAGCTGTGGCTTGGAGAAAGGATGATCACTCGGAATATCAGACAGTGATTCAGCAGGGATCTCCTCAACTGGTTGAACTTTCTGCTGTTCTTTTGGCTTTTACTTTGTTTCCTGGTTCTGTAAACATAGTTACTGATTCAGTTTATGTTGCCAATTTGGTTAAGCATTTAGATCAAGCAGTGTTGTATAATATTCAAGAGAAACCATTGTTTACCATATTAGTGAAGTTGTGGACAGTTATTGGTGCTCAAAAACATTCTTACTTTATCATGCACATTCGCAGCCATACATCATTACCAGGATTTTTTGCTGAAGGCAATGCCTATGTAGACTCTTTAGTAGCTGCTGCTGCAATCAAAACTGTACTCAATGTGTTGCAGCAGGCAATTTTATCCCATCAATTTTTTCATCAGAGTGCTCAAGCTTTACAGCAGCAATTCAAATTGTCTACTGCCGAAGCAAAATCTATTCTTTCCTCTTGTCCCGACTGTCATATGACTCATGTCACTCAGTATTATGGTACCAACCCTAGAGGTCTTTCTGCGTTAGAAGAATGGCAAACTGATGTTACAAAAATGTCAGAATTTGGTCGCTTTAAGTATGTTCATGTTACAGTTGATACTTTTTCTCATGCAATGGTTGCTTCAGCATTCACAGGAGAAAAAACTCGAGATGCTATTTGTCATTTTTATCATGCCTTTTCTATTCTAGGTGTTCCGTGTCATGTAAAAACAGATAACGGCCCAGCATATGCTTAGCAGAAAATGCAAGCATTCTTTCGTGCTTGGGGCATTGAGCATTCAGCAGGTATTCCACATGTCCCCACAGGCCAAGCAATTATTGAAAGAGCTCACGGACTTCTTAAAAGTCAGGTTCAAAAACAAAAAGGGGGAATGCAACAGGAGTCACCTCAAGTGAGATTAGATAAAGCTGTTTATGTGTTAAACTTCTTGCGTCCCCTACCTGACTCACAGTTATCTCCAATCTTTTGCCATTTTTCTTCTTTGAATTCTAAGCAACCAAATTTCCATAGAAATGTCAAGGTATGGGTCAAGGATTTGATTACTGGTATATGGTCTGGTCCAGTGGAACTGATAACCTGGGGAAGGGATTATGCTTGTGTTTTGACAGATAATGGTCCTCGATGGGTTCCTGCTTGCTGTGTCAAACCTTACCTAGAGCGTGCGGGAAAGGACAGGATCGATGGTTCTGCAGCTGAAGCAGAGCGTGCAGATGACACTGGCCAAGACCATATATCAGTACTTAAAGATGGATGAAGGACAGGAACGATTGTATTAAGAGTGGGAATTTTGTTGATGGTTGTGATTGTGATTTTGTGTGTCCCCTCTCTGCTTGGGTTTTTGCAAAGGGCCCTGCAAAAATCCATAGCAGCTGTATTTACAGTTCAAAAACAAAAAGGGGGAATTGTGGAAGGGGCTAGCAGCGGGCCTGTTAGCTAAAGGAGCGAGAAGTAAGAAGAAGAAGAAGAAGCTGATAAGGAGCTTTCTCCAAGGCTGTAAACAAGGAGATCGAGAGAAGGAAGATAAGAGCATTCTGCAGCTGGATGAAGCATTTTTAGAAAGTTAGGTGGAGTCAGAGTAACTTTTCACCAATGGCATGGTATTGAATTATTGTGGCCAATAGCTAAGGTAGAAGAAGGGTAAACAACTGGAAAGTGTATAAAAGATCAGCCATTTTCATTAATAAACTGTTGCCAAGTGTTACCAACTGAGACTGCTTGTGGTCTCTGCTTTATGTCGTGACCGCCTCGACTGCGACACAGAATGAGCCATTTGTTGGGGATGAGCCATTTGTCGGGTGCAGGGAAAACTCGGGGCTCTATATGAGTCATCAGCAAGTTCCGTTTATTGAAGAGAGCATCAGACACTTATACAGCAAGTAAAAGCTCATGAATATTCTGTAATTTACACCGTCCATTGGCCACACCACAACACCAGCTCTTCCCCATTCCTCAGGGGTTCCATCTCTCTTTTCTCATGTCTCTTTCACTATTTGTTATCATACTACAGCTAGGCCCAAGGACATGCTATCTTGCAGGTGCAATAGCTCAAATTAGGCTGAGTCCAGTACTTTTCCAGTCTCTAGTCAGCTAAAATCCCAACATGATACAGTTTTTTAATCCAAGTAATTCAATTTTATGCAACAACATTAAGGTTAAAGGACAATAAACCAATACACTCATAAGCTTTTATCTTTGATATGTGGCATAATGAAAATACTGAAACTATCAGAGTATAAGACCATATTTTTACTTGGTTTCACTTGAGAGATTACTTTTTTTTTCTGTTTCCTGTGTGATTTTTATACTATTGGTGGCTAGTTTTGGTCTGAAGAAGCCTTTTGAGATTATTGCTTCATGTTTTGATCTTACAATAGTCATGCTTGTATCCAGTGTTTTGCCAAATAATATTGTATGCTTGTTAATAAAAGTAAAAAAGCTACTTAAATCTTGCCAGGCTGGTGGCAGTTGTTCCATTCCCCCCTCTTCTTGTCCCTACCCTGGTACTATATTATGTGAACTAGTCCATTATGTTCTTAAAAAAAACACATTTTGACTGGAACAAGAATGATGTACATGGTTTTATAATAAATCTTTATTCCCATCTTCCTGAGTTGAGATGTTGGCATGGCCAAAAGGAGTGCTGTATGAGAACTGTCTCCTGTGGGAGAGACTCCATGGTGCAGCAGGTGAACAACTCCTCTCCCTGAGCAGCAAGAGAAACCATGGGTGACAAACTGAGCCAAACCCCCATGCCCTGTCTCCCTGCACTGTGGGTCGGAAGGAGGGAAGGGCTGGCGGGAAAAGGTGTTTTTAAGGGCTTATTTACTTCTCATTTTCCTGATTTCATCTTGTTAGTAATAAATTCACTTTATATCTCTAAGTTGAGCCTGTTTTGCCCTTGATGGTAATTGATGAGTGTTTTCTCCTGATCCTTAACTCATGAACCCTTAGTTATATTTTCTCTCCCCTGTCCAGTTGCAGGGGAGGGTGAGTGAGTGGTTTTCGTGGGTGCCTGGCATCCAGCCAGTGTCAAACCATGACAGCAACAAAGATGGTGAAGGACCTTGAGGGGAAGCCATATGAGGAGTGGCTGAGGTCACATGGTTTCTTCAACCTGGAGAAGAGGAGACTGAGAGGGGATCTTATAGCAGTCTACAATGTCCTTGTGAGGGGAAGAGGAGGAATAGACACTGATCTTTTCTCTGTGGTGACCAGTGACAAGACCCAAAGGAAGGCCCTGAAGTTGTGTCGGAGAGGTTTAGGTTGGATAGTAGGAAAAGGCTCTTCACCCAGAGGGTAGTTGAGCACTGGAAGAGGCTCCCCAGGGAAGTGGTCACAGCACCAAGTGTGACAGAGTTCAAGAAGCATTTGGACAATGATCTCAGGCACATGGTGTGATTCTTGGGGCTGTCTGGTGCAGGGCCAGGAGTTGGACATCAATCATCCTTGTGGGTCCTTTCCAACTCAAGATATTCTATAACTTTGCCTTACCACCATGACTTTTCAATAATGATGGAGAGTGGCTTGGCAACAACATCAGCCAGTTCCCTCAGGATCCTGGGATGCATCTCATCAGATTGTTGGTGTGTTTTCACTTTCACCCACTGGTATAAATTTTCTCATTGGCAGAAAAAGGAATTACTGAAGCCCTTTTTCTTTAGAGGAAACACTGATTCCAGAGTGTTTTCTCCTAAATTTGTCTCCAAACCAAGACAAAAAGATAATTTACAAAAAATGCAACTCAATTAAAAAAATATTTCCAGTCTCAGTGGTATCTATTCACTTTCACTCATGACCCCACCAATCCTCATAAAATCTTAGAGAAGGGCCAATTCCATGCCTCTGTAAATAGTAATTGAATCTGCCATCTTGCCAACTATGCCAATTTTGTCACAGGAGAAGAGTCAGAGATCACTCAGACAAATCTGAGCTAGTAGTGAGCCTATTGAGTTCTATTCAGTAAATTTAGCTCTGTAAATTATGTAATAAGTATGGATGGATTGGCAGTCAAAACTATTTACTACACTTAAAGTTAGTATGGGGTACTGTGCTGGTTTTGGCTGGGGTAGAGTTAATTTTCTTCACAGTGGCTGGTATGGGGCTGTGTTTTGGATTTGTGCTGAACACTTGATAAAACACGGATATCTTTGTCACTGCTGAGCAGGGCTTGCAGAGAGTCAAGGCTTTCTCTTGAAGTTGGGAGGGGAAACAGCTGGAACAGCTTACCCCAACTGAACAAAACCAAACTATATGGCATCATGCTGAGCAGTAAAAGCTGGGGGAAGAAGAAGGAAGCTGTGACGTTCTGGAGAGCCTGCACTGGAACAGGCTCCTGGTAGGATCCATGGCCCAACAGGGGATCCGTGCTGAAGCAGTCTGTTCCTAAAGAACTGCACTCCATGGAAAGGAGCCACACTGGAGCAGATCGTGAAGAACTACAACCTGTGGGAAGGACCCATATTGTTCAAGTTTGTGAAGGACTGTCTCTGGGGGTGGGATACAACACTGGTTCATGGGAAGAGCATGAGGAGGAAGGCATGAGAGACAACATGTGCAGAACTGACCATGAACCCCCATTCCTCATCCCCATGTGCCATTCATGGCAAGGAGAAGTCCAGAGTGCAATTGAATTCAGGAAGAAGGGAAGGATGGGGGGAAGGTGTTTTAAGATTTGGTTTTATTTCTCATTAACCTACTCTGACTTTTTGATTGGCAATAAATTGGTTTCCTTGAGTAGAGTCTGTTTTGACCATGATAATTGCTGAGTGATCTCCCTGTTCTTATCTCAACCCATGAGCCTTTCTCTCCCTGTTTTGTCAGTGGGTCGGGTCACAGACAGATACAGACACCAACTTAAGGAATAGTGTAATTTACTATAAAACAAAACTGCAAAAAATCACAAAATTATAAGCTAAGCAATGCACATAATCATTAGCAAAGAATTACAAAAGATTGCCTATAGTGATTAAGAAAGATATGTCACCAGTTACCCTAATACTTTGCCATCATCCAGGTCCACACACACTGGGGGAAGCCACTGTCACAATGAAGGACTGGAGAACACTCTCAGCAACTTGGAAATCCTGCAGTGTGTTCACCTACAGGCAAAGATGTTGCATTAATAATCAGACGGGACTCAGTTTTCTCATGTAGAAAGGCCAAATCTTTATTCACAAAGCTCATATTTATAGGAAATATCAGTGTTAAACCTAATTGGTCAGCAATACAGTGAAACTCAGTTCATTGGTTGGTAAAGGTTATTGTATATGTCTATCAAATTTTCTCTCTCCAGATATGTGGGATCTCAGCACCTCAGGACTGAGGTGCTGAGTCACCGAGACCACCCTTGGGGGGCTCGGGAGTCCTGGAATGTTGCCAGAAGTGTCTGGTGGCTGGACTTTGATCCTACACAGGAGACGACACCTGTATGAGGATAGGAGGATTTCACCGGGGTGAATGGTGAAGGGATTAGTTAATTAGAGGGTGAGACACAGGGTTTAGGATTTATGTACAGGGGGGTTTAGAGAAGTAAGATGGAGGAATTGGGGTGTGTCCTGTCCTTCTTCTTCTTCTCCTCCATCTTCTTTGGTGATGGTGGCGCTTTGGGATTGGTTATTACTGAAAGTGCACCGGACAATAAAAATAAAAAGGATTGGGGAAAAATGATAAATATTGTACACGTAACCATGGGTATAAAGATAGGTGACTGTCCGGAGGGCTACGGAGTGTGCTCATGGCTGGCTGCTGAGCAGACCTCTGTCGGGCCGAAAGAAAATCTTTTAGATAAACAATTAATAAACATAAAGACCGAAAGAAGAACTAAAGCCTCCTCTCGTCCTTTGATACGCGGGCTGCCCCAAGGCCACTCCGGGCCTTTCCAGGCCCTTCAAACAGCCGAAAACCGGACACAGATATGTTTACATATTTTGCTCACTGATTCTCATGGGACAGATCTCTTGTTTATGCGGGTGCAAACTTATTTTTCTCTCCAAGAATAGGTTGTTATGCAAATGGATTCTCGTTACCAAGATTGTTTCTCATGGGAAGTTAGTTAGCTGAACTTAGAAGAAGTAACAGGCTGGCTGGTAATTCAGCAGATCAAGGCCTGATTTTATAAGGCTTTTATTTTATATCTTTTACCTGTCTGCAACACAAAGAGGCTTCCGACTTCGCTGTGAGAGTAGCCCAGCTTTTATAATAAGCAAACTACTATTACTTCTAATGTGAGAACATGTGGTTTCATTCGCCTGTTGAGTTTCTCCCAAAGCCTGGCTAGGGCTCAAGGAGGAACCAAGGGAGTTGTCTTTGATCTTACACCCCAGACAAGGCCAGATATGGCCTTGTCCAGGTTCTAAATACAGGAAGGTAAATACATGTTTTGCCAATGAACGGATGCATATATCATATTGCTAATAATACTTGGTTAATGAGGGGATACATATAACATTTGGTTGGAAGGTTCATCTAGAGGTCAACTTTACTTCAGGGCCCATTGTTCCAGCCTTAGTACTTCACTCCCCTGTTCAGCTGAAGAGGGGGAGTTATAGAATGTTTTGGTGGACACCTGTCAGCTAGCCAAGATCAGTGCACCACACTGCAGCTGATACACCTTGAAGTGTCTGTGCTCATGGATATGTCCTTGTTAAAGCAGGTATATCTCTGAAGGAATTGTGTCCCAAGGATAAGTCCGTGCTGCAGAAGGTACACCTCAAAGCATTTGTGGCTGTGGATAAGTCCATGATACAGCAGGTACATCCCTGAAGGGACTGTGGCCACAAGTATGGACATGGTGGAGCAGGTATGTCGCAGACATCTTTTTGTGAAAATCCTTTTCTTAGGATTTTTCCTGCTGAGAAGCTGAGAAGCTGCAGCAACAAAATGTAAACAATGGTTATCTGCTGCTGTGGAATGCAACAGGTGGATCTGTGATTGGTCTCCTGTGGATGTTTGGATTTAGTGACCAGTCACGACAGAGCTGGCTCTCTCTCTCTGTCCGAGCCAGCTGCCTTTGTTATAATTCTTTTCTATTCTTAGCTTAGCTAGCCTTCTGAGAACTTTTCCTTCTATTCTTTTTAGTATAGTTATAATGTAATATATATATCATAAAATAATAAATCAAGCCTTCTGAACATGGAGTCAACATTCTTGTCTCTTCCCTCATCCAAGAACCCTTGTGAACACTGTCACACAGGTACATCCTTAAAGGAACTGTGGCCCATAGATAAGGGCACCCTGGAACAGGTGCACCTTGAAGCCACTGTGGCTTTGAACATTGTGGCTGGTGGTAAGGCATTTTTAATTTTAACTATTTTCAGTAATAATTTTGGCACTCCAGATGGGACCCTACTACTCATATTCAACAGATCTGAGGGACCTCAGGACCTCTAGCTGGCACCAAGGGATTCTCAGGGAGAACCTTTGATCCCAGGACCAAAGGGAATCAAAGCAAGACCCCTGGTAAGATAAAGGTATTCTTTACTTTAAAGGTGGTATCCTGACCATAAGACACAGAGAAAGCTTTGCACAGTTGGGTTTAAAGGTACCTAAGGTAAGAACAGGAAAGGGTTAGAGTCCCTTCTAGGAGCTCCAAAACAGTAATTGGTTATAATGGGTAACAAAACACTGAAAGAGGTATTGCACTTGTCACTTCTACGATGTATCTTGAAACACTGGCAACAAATTGGGGGTGATCGTCCTACGTGGGAACAACTTGTAAAACATTGTAATCGGTGGTGGCCACTTCACACATTGAAATGTCTAGAAAAATGGCCTAAGGATGGAACTTTACAGTATAATACTATATTGCAATTATTGTTGTTTTGTAGAAGGAAGAATAAGTGGGATGAATTTCCTTATGTTGATTTGTTTTTCACCTTAAGAAATCACCCAGAATGGCAAAAGGAATGCAGGAGGACCCCTCAAGACCCAATAATTTTAGCACTTGAAAAGGAAAGGAAAGGCAAAGGATTGAAGAGATGTTGTTCCACATGCAGCATAGGACAGTTGCCTAAAGTGCAGGAGAGGGGAGGAGGAAGATTTGGAAGTGATGATTGCTCCTCAGCAAAGAATAGGGAGAGGGAATGATGAATCACCAGGAAATGTGTGAAGACCTATGAGTAGGTCATGGGAAAGTGGACTGGAACAGAGAGAATATTTTGGAGGATCAGAGAATTTCAGTCTGTGGGATGCACTAGAAGGCAGCAAGAAGATGTTGGAGGAGATGCCAAGGAAGTTCTTATGGCTCCCCTCTGACAGGCGGTCAGGAACAATGGTCCAATAACAGTAAAAAGTCCATTTTCAGTAGTGAATTAATATCATGGAAGCAGGCAGCAGGAGTTTATAGGGAAGACCTGGATAGAGTTGCTAAAGTATTTGAAACCATAAATAGGACTTAGGACCCTGACTGGAATGATATACAGGTGATGTTAGATATGTTGTTGGATAGTACAGAGAAGGTGTAGAGTGCTGCCAGAAAGCAGGTGGAGGGAGCATATACTAATGCAGACTTAGAAAGAACTGTAGATCAGAATTTTCCTTCAACAGATCCAAGGTGGGACCCTAATGTACCTGGGACTCAAGATGGTTTACAAGGTATCAGAGATGGGTATTTTTAGGTTTAAAGCATGATATACTGAAAGCCATGAACTGGTCAAAACTCTATTAGGTAAAGAAGGACAGTACTGAATTCCCCACAGCTTTCATGGAATGATTAAAGGTGACTGCCAGAAAATATACTGATCTGGATCCTGAGAAACCAGAGGAAGCAGTACAGTTAGCAACTCTATAGGGCAGTCAGCCCTGGATATTAGAAAGAAACTTCAGAAATTAGAAGGCTCAGAGGCACACAACTTAGGAAAGTTGTTATAAGATGCATGGAAAGCATATCACAATAGAGATAATGAAAAAAAATGTGACAGGTTAAAAGCAAAAATAAGAGGCACGAGAATCTACTTGTGACTCTAGAGGGAGCTAAGGGCCTGGCTAACAGGGTAGGGGGAAGAGGGGTAGGGGAGGTGGAGGGCTCCCACCATTTCCCTGACAATAATTAGAAGATCAGTGTGCATTTTGTAAAGAAAAGGGGCATTGAAAGCAGGAATGCCTGTAGGGTGGGAAATTAGACCTGTCCTTAGAGGCTATTACATTAGAAAGTGAAGATTCACAGAATCACAGAATATGAGTTGGAAGGGACTCACAAGAAACATACAGTGTGTATGTGACAGCCTGGTCAGAGAGCAAGAGAGCTAGATAAGTTTTCCCAGAATCATCCTGAGAGACTTTAGGGAGTTGAAGATAAACAATGATAGCTAATTATTATAAACAAGCTGCAGGTGTTGTTTTTCCTACTCTCTGTTTTCTTGTTTTTCTCGAAGATTGTTTAAAAAAGGTGTCTTGTTAATTAACCAATCACGTGAAATGTATTAACTAAATGACCAATCAAGTGCACCTGGATTGGAACAGTGTATAAAAAGGAAGCAGTCCAAATTAAACGGTGCATTATGCCAATCAGCCTTCTGGTAAGCCTGTGTCATTTCTTATCCAACAGTGACAATAGAGTCCAACTCTTAGCCCTGCATAGCACCATCCCCAAGAGTCACACCGTGTGCCTGAGAGTACTGTTCAAATGCTTCTTGAATTCTGGCAGGCTTGGTGCTGTGACCACTTCCCCGGGGAGCCTGTTCCAGTCCCCAACCACCCTCTGGGTGAACCTTTTCCTAATATCCAACCTAAACTTCCCTGACACAACTTTAGGCCATTCCCTTGGGTCTTGTCACTGGTCACCACAGAGAAAAGATCAATGTCTGCCCCTCCTCTTCCCCTCATAAGGAAGTTGTAGACTGCAATGAGGTCTTCCCTCAGTCTCCTCTTCTCCAGACTGAACAGACCAAGTGACCTCAGCTGCACTTCATACAGCTTCCTCTCAAGGCCTTCCACCAACTTTGTTGTCCTGCTTTGTATGCTCTCAAAGAGTTTAATATCTTTTTTATATTGTGGTGCCCAAAACTGCACACAGTATTCAAGGTGAGGCTGCTCCAGTCAGAGTAGAGATGGACAATCACCTCCCTTGACCAGCTGAAAATGCTTTGCCTGATGCACCTTAACCACTACTCCTTACCACTGCCCTACCACTGTGAACTTGCTTAGTATCCCTTCCAGTCCTGCATCCAGGTCATTAATGAAGATGTTAAAGATTACGGGGCCAAGGATGGAGGCCTGTGGAACCCCGCTAGTGACAGGTTGCCAGTCTGATTTCACCCCATTCACTAGAACCCTTTGCACTCAACCCATGAGCCAGTTGCTCATCCATCACATGACATGTTTATCCAGCTGAATGCTGGACATTTTGTCCAGAAGGATCCTGGAAGACACAGTATCAAAAGCTTTACTGAAATCCAAAAAGATTACTTAAACTGGCTTCTCTTGATCAACTAGGTGGGTTACCTTGTCATAAAAGGAAATCAAGTTTGATAAGGAGGACCTCCTCCTCATGAAGCCATGCCGGCTGTGACTGATGACTGCATTGTCTTTCAGGAATTTTTCAATACCTCCCAGAAAAATCTTCTCCATAACTTTACCAGGCACTGAAGTGAGACTGGCAGGCCTATAGAAGAGACCACCTGACTGAACAGTTATAGAGGGAAATTGACCTAGAGATTATTGGCAGGTGGATTTCTCTGAATTACTTAGAAAAAAGGGGTATAGGTATCTTTTCGTATTTGTAGATACATTTTCTGGCTGACTAATAAAGCCAGGGAAGTGGTAAAAATTATGCTTAAAGAAATCATACCCAGATTTTGTAGGCCACTTGGGATGTCTTCAGATGGAGGCTCACATTTTATAGCAGATGTGATGCAACAGCTGGGCAAGACCTTAGGTATAAAATGGAACTTACATATCCCTTAGCGACCAGTCAAGTGGGAAAGTGGAAAGGATGAACTAGACTTTAAACTGACATATTAGTAAAATGTGCCAAGAAACCTCTTTAAAATTAGCATAGGCACTTCCTCTGGCTCTTTTCCAAGTCAGAACTCAGCCAGGATCAAAAACTAAAGTGAGCCTGTATGAATTGCTGTACAGACAGCCATATCAAACATCATCAATTCCAGGAGAAATACATTTAAAAAGAGAAACAGATGAAAATCTATACTTGATTTCTTTAGGAAAAACCCTTGCTGGACTCTGTTGGTTTATAACTCTATTGGGACCAGTTGCTTTGGATGCACCTGTTCATTCGTACCAGCCTGGGGATTTTGTATTGGGTTTGCATGGCCAGGTTTTGGTAGTGGAAGGGTGTCCGATCCCCGGCTGTTTAGATATCCTGGAAAGGGCCGGGGTGGCCTTGGGGCAGCCCGCGCTTCAAAGGACGAGAAGAGGCTTCAAATCTTTTCTCGGTCTCGGTGTTTATTAATTGTTTATCTAAAAGATTTTCTCTCGGCCCGACAGAGGTCTGCTCAGCAGCCAGCCATGAGCACACTCCCTGCCCTCCGGGGCGGTCACCTATCTTTATACTCAAAGTTGCGTATACAATATTTATCATTTTTCCCCAATACCTTTTACCCTTATTAACCAGTGCACTTTTAGTAATAACCAATCCTAAAGTGCCACCATCACCACAGAAGATGGAGGAGAAGAAGAAGAAGAAGAAGAAGAAGAAGGACAGGACACGCCCCAATTCCTCCATCTTACTTCTCTAAACCCCCCTGTACAGAAATCCTAAACCCTGTGTTTCACTCTCTAATTAACTTTTCCCTTCACCATTCACCCCGGTGAAATCCTCCTATCCTCATACAGGTGTCGTCTCCTGTGTAGGATCAAAGTCCAGCCACCAGACACTTCTGGCAACATTCCAGGACTCCCGAGCCCCCCAAGGGTGGTCTCGGTGACTCGGCACCTCAGTCCTGAGGTGCTGAGATCCCACATCTCCCCCTTCTGTTTGCACCAAGAAAACCTCTTTTACTATCTGATTCATGGCACATTTTTAACCTGCAAATATGCATGGGACGACAAGTATGAGGACTAGGAGAACTATTAAAACATAGAACCCTACTCTTAAAATTTCTCTCCAAATGGGAGAGATGTCAAAGAATTCTACCAGCTGATCGATCCATGATCCTGTGATCTCGCCAAGCTTATTTATGCTGTCCTTTATATTTTTAATACTTTCATGAATTGACCTTGAATGATCTGAGAGATTCGTGCAGCACATCCCTTCAAACTCTTCACACCCATGTCCATGAGATAGATAATCGATCGCCGCTCTGTTTTGAAGAGTCGCCTGTCTTACACCACTGATGTCTTTTAACATGTCATCCAATGCAACAGACACAGACCGTGCATGTTTGCTCAACCAGCAACCCATGCGGTCGATCTGAGTCAAAGCCACCCCTGATGCTGTTTGAGGTGAGAAAATTGCTGTAGCAATACTCGTTTTCTTGTCCCAAGAAAATATTTTGTCATCGCAATCTGCCGCATATTGTTCTATTGATCTTTTTTCTCTGTGCCTTTTCTCTCTTAGCATGTTGAAATCAGGCGATAGCATTGAAATTTCCCCAATGCTGCATGGACCTCCCGTGGCATTAGCAGGAATGCCGTGCCAAATTCTGTCCCCGCAAATTAAGAACAAACCCCGTGGCAATTGCACTGGGACTTGGATCGATCCTTTGGTAGTTTTCTCTGTATATTTACACCAAGCTGATGCATTCTTATAGAACTCATGAATGGGAGTCAAATCGATAGTTTTCGCCTTTGTGGCCTTTGGAGCTTCAAACTGCATGCAGAATTCCATTGTCATGGACCCAAAAATCTCCAATTCCTGAGGTTCTGTAGAAGCCACAGGAAGTAGATGTGTCCAAGCACACCACTCTTTCACAGGATCTTTAATGACCTGCGAAATGTTAACTGCGGAGTGCCCTGGAACTGGCCATTCGTCCACTGGCAATCCAACCATGCATGCAGAAAATGGTTTCCCTGGCCTCGAATGTGTCAGGCAAATACTATCTAAATTCGCTGCCTGAGCTAAAGTCTCCCATACATTTTGCCTTGGTTGACTAACAGGTAAATTTCCTCCATTGCTTACTGCAATGAATGAAAGAATGATGCACATAAGCATCATGAAACTCATTACTTCGCTTTTATGTGAAAATCCCCAAAGTCCTTAGTTTCTTTTTATTTCTCTTCTAAATCGTTCTTTCCAGTCTGAGTCTCAACTTCTGTCTGAGTACTCGTCTCTTTGTTTCTTGGATCAGCGTTCTCGCGTTCGGAATGGCTTCACGTGCCGCGCCGACACCCACTTCAGACCTCGATCTGTGGAGATACAAGCGAAACCCTTGCCCCAAGTGATTAGTTTGAAAGGACCCTCTATTTGTCCTGTCTCTGGGTTTCTGATCAAAACTAAAGGATTTTCCCTTAGCTTTGCCTGTGTGCTGTTTAGAAAATGTCTCACGATTGGTGGATTAGTTTCCGAGGATGAGCTATTTAGGAAATTCAACACATACAGTGCCTTATTTAATTTCATGTGAGGTGTTGCCTCTGGCTCACCCCTTCTCTGTCTGTCCAGAAGGGATTTCAGGGTGTGATGTGTTCTTGCAATGATCGCCTGACCTGTGGGTGAATGTGGAATACCAAACGTGTGTCTGACACCCCATCTTTTCAGGAATTTGTCAAGCACCCTGCCTGTATACGTTGGACCATTATCTGTTTTTATCTCCTGAGGCACACCTAATGCTGCAAATGCCTGCAGAAAATGTCGGCAAGCATGGTCTGCTGTTTCCCCTGCATGTGCTGAAGCAAAGACTGCACCTGAGGATGTATCCACAGAAACATGAACATTTTTGAGCCTCCCAAAAGATGGATATTTCGTGACATCAGCTTGCCACAACTGAAGACTTTGCAGCCCCCGCGGATTGATGGCTCCGGTAGAAGAAGGTGGCTGCACAAACTGACAGTCTGGACAAGCACTAATGATCTCCCTCACCTGACTCTTTGTGAGACGAAAGGACTCCATCAGCGCTTGCGCATTCTGATGAAAGAACGCATGACTTAATCTTGCCTGCTCAAAAATGTCCGGCAGTGTTTGCGAAATGGGCATTGTCAACCTGTCCGCTCGAGCATTTCCTTCCGCTAAAAATCCCGGAAGTGTCGTGTGCGCTCTAATGTGTGTGATAAAATACTCTCTTTCCCTGCTCTCTAGCAGTGTTTTCAAGCTCGTCAGATATGAGTATAGAACCCCATTACTGACTTCTTTCAGGAGCGAACCTTCCAATCTCTTGACCACACCCGCAACATATGCGGAATCTGTCACCAGATTGAGAGGTTGTTCGAACAACTGAAATGCTCGGACAACAGCTGCCAACTCCACAATTTGTGGAGAGCCCTGAACCATCCTCACGTCAGATTCCCAATCCCCTGTCGTTGAGTCTCTCCACGTGATCACTGACTTGTGTGTCTTCCCTGAGCCATCCGTGAACACTGTGATCCCGTCCAAAGGTTCTTCACTTATTCTTGGTTTTGCTTTATAGCATATTTGCGATTGCAGTATTCTATGCTGTGGAAAGTGGACTGTGCAAGTTCCTGGGAACGCTAACAACGCGATTAACAGGTCTTTCGATTGTTGCATTGCCCAATCGAAATAGTCTTGCTTCAAAAGTAATCTGATGACTGAGAATTCTCTTCCTGCCATTGTCAGCAGCGTTGTTCTCGCCTTTATGATGATCTGTGCTGCCATCTCCAAATCTGTGAGAATTGTTTTTGCGGGCCTTTGTGGTAGGAAAATCCACTCTATGATTATCAAAGAGTCCTTTTGTGATTCGTCCCATTGGAAGATCAAACCATGGAACTGTGTTTTCTTCCCCAGCACTGCCAACTGAAAAGGCAACGTTGGAACAAATCGATGTGCCTGCCTTTTCTGTATCGCGTCTGCGACTTTCTCCAACTCCTTTTTTGCTTCTGGCGTGAGATCATATGTAGTGAATGTCCCTCTTAGTAGCTGTTTGAAGTATTGTGAATTCAGCCCAAAAGTTTGAGCCGCCTTCCCTAAGTCTTTGAGTATCTCATGACCCATCCTTTCCCACCTTGGATTCTGCCCCTGGGCATCATATGTCACTGGCATTGTCAGATCTCCTGATCCCGGAAATAAATGCTTTTCCTTTGCCAATGCTTTTCTAATTCGCTTCCAATCCATCGTCTTCACCGGCTCTTGAAATTCCTCTTCTTGAGGTTCCATTGGGATTCGCATGAATAATGGTGTTGTGGATGTCCTCGGTGATTCATCGCGTCTCATTTCTCGCCTTGAGGTTTTTGGCCTCGCTCCCAAATCCGAAAAGGAAACTCGAGGATCCTGTTGATATTTCTCTTTTGCTGTGTCAACGGAATGCAAGAAGCTTTTTGCTGCTTCTGCTGCTGACAGCATCCATGTCGGAACACCTTCCGATGCTGTGATCCTTATGACATCTCCTTGTAGTTGTTCTTCATCTGAGCTTTCATCATCTTCATGAAATCCCGAAGTAGATGGATAATCCCTTTGTTGTGTTGGCATTGTTTTCTTTAAAATGCTTTTCTTTTTATATAATGTTGGAAAAAATTGCTGCACTGTTGCAGTCTCACCACGAGATGGCGCTGTGGCTCTGCCCAACCGATCTGGCATGTCGTGCACTTCTGTCCTCCTGCCACTAGGTGGCGCTGTCACCGGCCTCCCTGGCTCGGATGACGGAGTGAGCTCGACTGCTCCTCTTCTGGCCAACTGCCATGTCGGCGACCTCATTTGAGACCATGTTTGCTCAGCTTTTAATTCAGCTTGAAATGGAGCTTGAACACCAGAACATCTCCCTTGAAGGGATGAGTCTTGGACTCCGAGGGTTTTAACCAAAGGCACCAAGTCTGCAGAGGGTGTGGAGCCCCAGGATGTAGAATCCCGAGCATGGCCCCTCCTCGCCCGAGAGGTCACAGGGGATCTGGCCCGCCCCCGCCCGCGTTCTACTCTCTGTGCATACGTGCTCCCCGAGCCGACGTCACTCTCTCCCCCTTGTTCCACCTCCGAGGTCTCCTCCCCTCGGTCTGCCCCTGACTCTGTCTCCTCCTCCTCTGACGCTGTGTCCACTCCTCCCCCCACCGGTGTGTGCAGCCCGCCTCCCGCCGGCTCCCGGGCCCGCTCCGCGATCCGAGCCGACCTCCGCACCAGGTCTGACGTCACAACCGCGCGCCTCCTGCGTCTCACTACGGTGGCCCTTTGGGGCTGCGCAGTTTTCCCCATTTCGCCACCCGTGTCTAACGCCCCCGCTCTGGTATGTGACTGCCCCCCGGGTTTTTGCGAGTTTTGGCCGCCGCGCGCGTTTCTGCTCCCCTGCCGGCCGGGACGGCTGCCGCCCCCGGCGCCGCGCTGACCAAAGCCGCACCTGAACACGTCTCCCGTTATCTCTTCACCCGCGCTCCCCGCCTGCACCGCCGCAGCCTGGCCGTCACGAGAAAGCGCCCCCCCCGATCCCTTCTCTCCCCCCTGCTTCCCCCCTTCCAATCCTGAGTCCCCTGTGCTCTCTGGAGTTTCAGGACGCTTTAGGAGTTTCCTGGGGTTTCTGGGTTTTGGGACCAGGGGTTTTAATATTATTTCCTGCTCTCTTTTCTCGAGAGCCCTTTCCCCCTGACTTCTTGTGGCCAGAGCTAATTTTTTCCCGGAGTCTTGCTCCCCACCTCCTTCTGAGGGTGCTGCAGCCTTTCGCTGCTTTTCCCGGCATTTCGATTGGACCGATATGCCTTCTAACATAATTCTTGCTGGTGAGAGCAGCTTTAACGCTGTCTCGTCCTTTCTTGTTGCTAAGAGATATAAATGTCTGTTAATTTCTTGCCATAACCCCACTTCGAATAGCAGGCATGTTTCTGCTAGTGGGTAGCTTAGCCTTGCCCATAACAATAACTGTTTTAATTCTCTCTTTGGGATCCCTTCTGTGTATGCTTGAGTCACGCCTTGTAAGGCGGACAAAATTTCCCGTTGTTCCTGGGAAAGTGTGCCCCCCATGTTCTTATTTTTGACCTTCTCACCGAATCTGTCGTCAGAGCGGTCCGGAGGTCTCGATCTCCGTACAGCAGGTCACGAGAGATGATCCAGAGGCGCCTTCCTGGTTCCGGTCCGGGCTGCTCTGCTACAAATTGTCTTCGGCAGAAGCTGAGAGATGGAATTCTCAGTGACTGCTGTTTTTTGCAGACTCTCCTGGCCGTTTTTTTTTTCTTCTTCTTTTTTTTTTTCTTTCTTCAGGCTTCTCTCCTCAGGAGTTGTCAGTGCTCTCCTGGGAGCTCGTCCAAGGTCGGAGCTGCCCTCTTGGCTCTTCAGCTCTTCAGAGCTTCAAGGCTGCTCCCCCCCTGAAAGGTTTTGGTGGGGGGTAGCCCACCCAGCGGACGCCAGTTGCCAGATTCTTGGCTGTTTAGATATCCTGGAAAGGGCCGGGGTGGCCTTGGGGCAGCCCGCGCTTCAAAGGACGAGAAGAGGCTTCAAATCTTTTCTCGGTCTCGGTGTTTATTAATTGTTTATCTAAAAGATTTTCTCTCGGCCCGACAGAGGTCTGCTCAGCAGCCAGCCATGAGCACACTCCCTGCCCTCCGGGGCGGTCACCTATCTTTATACTCAAAGTTACGTATACAATATTTATCATTTTTCCCCAATACCTTTTACCCTTATTAACCAGTGCACTTTTAGTAATAACCAATCCTAAAGTGCCACCATCACCACAGAAGATGGAGGAGAAGAAGAAGAAGAAGAAGGACAGGACACGCCCCAATTCCTCCATCTTACTTCTCTAAACCCCCCTGTACAGAAATCCTAAACCCTGTGTTTCACTCTCTAATTAACTTTTCCCTTCACCATTCATCCCGGTGAAATCCTCCTATCCTCATACAGGTGTCGTCTCCTGTGTAGGATCAAAGTCCAGCCACCAGACATTTCTGGCAACATTCCAGGACTCCCAAGCCCCCCAAGGGTGGTCTCGGTGACTCGGCACCTCAGTCCTGAGGTGCTGAGATCCCACAGAAGGGCTAGAGGGGTGGCTTCTGTAAGAAGCTGCTAAAAGCTTCCTCCCCGTGTCCAGCAGAGCCAATGTCAGCTGGCTCCAAGACGGATGTGCCACTGATCAAGGCTGGGCCAATCAGAAGTGGTGGTAATGCCTCTGTGATTACATATTTAAGAAGAAAAAAAAAGTTATTGCACAGTTGTAATTGCAGCCAGAGAAGAGAGGAGTGAGAATATGTGAGACAAACAGCTCTGCAGACACACAGGTCCGTGCAGATGGAGGGGCAGAAGGTGCTCCAGGCACCAGAGCTGAGATTCTCCTGCAGCCTGTGGTGAAGACCATGGTGAAGCAGCTGTGCCCCTGCAGCCTATGGAGGAGACCCACACCAGAGCAGGTGAATGCCTGAGAGGAGGCTGTGAACCCGTGTGAAGCCTGCGCTGGACTGGACTCCTGGGAGGGACCTGTGGAGAGAGGAATCCACACTGGAGCAGGTTTTCTGGTCAGATTTGAAACCCTGTGTGGGGCCCATGCTGGAGCAGAGTGTTCTCAAATGACTGCGCCTCATAGAGGAGTGACCATGTTGCAGTGGTTTGGGGAGAACTATCTCCCATGGGAGGGATCCCACACTGGAGAAGGAATAGGACTCCTCTCCCTGAGCAGCAGCAGAAATAACCTGTGATGAGCTGACCCCCATTTTGTGACACTGTCTTATTTTCCTTCTCATGATCCTGCTCTGATTTTGTTAGTAAACAATTCAATATCTCTAATTCGAGTCTCTTTTGCTTTTGACTGTATTTGGAGAGTGATCTCTGAAATAAAAAGGGCCAGGAGACTTCTTCTCCTTTATAATGCCTTTATTAAAAGTGATCAGCTCAGGATTGGGCGGCTCGGCAGGGCTGCAGTCCCCGTCACGTCTCCCAGGGCGACTCAGAGGAGGAGGATATGCGCAGCTCTGTCTACTAGGGGCAGAGCCGGGGGATCCAGTCCTCGTGGGAGCCTTTAGGGCGTGATGTCCCCCGTCAGATCTTAGTCTTCTCAGCCTCGGCGGCCCAGTCTCGCCACCAGGGACGACTCCCATGGTCAGGGCAAGAGGGACTCCGCATCTCTGCAGGCTCAGCAATCGGCTCTTCATGTTTAGACATCACTTTAGTCTCTCAATTCTTATTTGGCTCGTTGTTTTTGGGGTTTTCTCTGTGCATTTGGAGCTGTAGTCTTCCACAGCATGCTGGTCCTGGAGTCACTTTGCATAACCCCCCCCTCTAGGTCTTTTCTCCTCACTGTTTGGGAAGGTCCCCACCCGTTACTGTCTCGGAGAAGGGCCATTACCTCACCCCAGCCAGGGCTTTTACTAATACAAAAGAGGAGATAAGCTACAACGACCCGTGATTACAATAACAAAGCACGAAGAACCCTGGCAGAAACAGAGATCCGGCTGCCTCCCTATAACTCTTTCTCACAAAAAAAATATTAACCGAATTTTTGTTCATAACACTGACAGTCTGTTGAAGCACTGAGAAGCTGGACGTGCCTCTCTGAAACACACATGTTAAAGACGAAAAAAACCCGGAAACCTCACCTTTCTTTTCTGGTCAGCGAGGAGGTGGCGGCCCCCGGCCCCTGTCTCAGCCAGGCCGGGCCGGCCGGCCCTACCGCGGGCCGGGCCCTTTCCCCCTCCCCGAGCCGCCCACCGGCCCCCCCATCGGCCCCCATTCTGGCTGGGACGGGCCCCAGCAGCTGACAGGCAGGAAGGCGGGGGAGGCTGCGGAGTCCTGATCAGAGCAGGGCTGGCCGCAGCTGTTAAAAATTTAAAAGTTTACTAGTAATAAAATGGTTATAAAAATAGTAATATAATTAGAGTAATAATAATTTGGACAATTTGGATTAGGACCATATGAGACAGTAGAAACAAAGAGTTACGGATATCCGGGTACCTTTTTCTGGGCAACATAAGCCCGAAAAAGGACACCCGTTAACAAATGATTAATCCTTAAAAGCAATAGCCCGTTGAATATTCATACATCTCATACATGATGTTATGAGTAGAAAAAGCTGCCCATTTTTTTTTTAAGGTTGCAGAGTTCACAAATTAAACCAATTGCTGCCAAATTGGAGTTCTAACTATTTATTGTTAATAATTTCATGTTGCAATCTCCTGTTAACAGTTTCCTTTTTAATAGTGCCTTGAGCCAGCCCGCCGCCTCCCCGGCGTGGCCCCACCTTTCGGCGCGGGCCCGCCCGTGCCGGGGGCTACCCCGGGAAGAGGGGTCCCGGCCGTGCCGGGGAGCCCCGCGGGTGGTGCCCCCGGGGTGCGGACCCGCCCGGGGAGTGGCGGGGCACCCCTCCTCAAGCGCAGGTCCCAGCCGTGCCGGAGAAACCCCGCAGGAGGTTAGCCCGAGGGTGTCCCGAGAACGGGGACCCGCCCCGGGAGCGGCGCGGCCCCCCCCCCGCCTCGGCACGGGTCCCGGTCGTGCCGGGGGGGGGCCCCGCAAAGACCGGCCCGGGTCGCCGTGTCCTGCGGGGGCAGCTGCTGGCTCCCTTAGCCGGGCGTCGCCCTGCTGCTTCCTGGAAGATGGCACCCAGACGGTGAAAAGACACATCGAGTCGGCATGCAAATGACTTCGGATCCAGCATGCAACGGGCGACACTCCTCACCAAACCCAGCCAAAAACCCCTAAAACAACAAGCCAACACAAAATTGATGAAACAAAGCAATGGCTTGATGCGAAGAACAGAATCTAGTATCCGCCAAGACCTTTTTACCCCTCACCCTAACCTAAAAGATGTCGACTAGACAGAGGACCTCGAATGTTTGACCGATAACCAAGAGAATTTCCCCATGCTCTTGTGATGGCGGAAACCCCAGCTCTGCCCTCAGTCCAGTGGACAAAGCTGTACTCTTCCTCCTCTTCCGAGTCACTCCTGGGAGCAGCAAGTCACTCCTGGGAGCAGTGGCGGAGTGAGCCTGCACCTGTCAGTTCTCCCCACCCAAGTTGATCACTTTTAATAAAGGCATTAAAAAGGAGTAAGGTCTCCTGCTCATGTTTATTACACATGATGCATAAATTCCATTCAAACAAAGGAGTCTGTCTGGTCAGTGTCAACTTCTTCCTCTTAATCCTAACGGTGTCATCATGGCTGAGCGAGGTGGTAAGAAGTTAGTTTCTTCTGATAATAGAGCAATAAATTATCTTTCTCTGAAAGATCTAGGTGTCCTGTGGCTGCTATCTGGTTTGAGAACCTCATTCCTTTCTTAAAAAAAATATCCCACATACATAGGTCCTATTTTAACTACAAAAGTTACCTTTTAGCTACAAAACTACATCTACCATAGTATTAAAATGTTAATACAGCACTACTAATCAATACAAAATAATACATATAATAAATATCTGCGTAGAACCATATAATATGCACTTTTCACAATCCTCCCTTTTTCTTTTCGTAGTTAATTTGGCTCGAGCAGTATTCATGGTTTTCTAGCCTTCATTACTCACTCATTTTCTTCACAAATCAATCTCGCTTCTCTGAAAGGGTCTTCTATATTATTTGGTTTCTTTAACACCATAATCCTTTGCACCATGTTTGTTGTAGCCAACTTTTGATCCACGGTCACTAATTGCATGCCTTGGACTACACTGGTGATATCCATGGTCACTAATTGCATGCCTTGGACTACACTGGTGATGAGCCGAATTAAACAGGGGATTAAACAAGGAGGAAATATTAGACATTAGACCAGCTATAGCGCATAAAAGGGAGAAGCCTAACTTTTTCCACCATGCTATTCCCAACACGTTATCCCAGCAGCTAGTATTTAGAATTGATTCCCACTTTTGAACTGGCACGTGGATGATTTTTCTGATGTCATTGCCTATATCCAGGACAGCATCCCCATTGTCATTTATTTTTAAGCAACAATCGGATGTATTGAATTTTCCACAAATATCCTCTTCTTCAGCTAATAAATAGTCTAAAGCCAACCTATTCTGATACACGGCCGCTCTCATTTGGGTTTGTTGCCTTGATATTAATTCCATTGCCCAACAAGTTTTGTTTGTCATTATCTCTACAGAGGCTTGGAGTCTTATAATATGATTTAGCATACAAATTGGGGTTCGATATCCCCAACTCCCATCTTGTGCCCAGGCGGCTGGCCCATATGTTTCCAATATGCGTTCAGGAGGCCATTCCTCATCTCTCCATTTTTGAAATCCTCCAATCAAATCTCTTTTGTTTCTCTTTAGATCCTCATAAACTGGTATCTCTAATTGATCCCCATCAGGTCCTGGCAAAAGAAAAAATCCTGGCTGTATGATTCCCAGAGTACAGCTCCCTTTCCACTGAGAGGGGAGTTCTGGGTATGCTCTTTTTTCGCATATCCAAAATAAGCCGTCTGGAGCTTTCCAATAGTAAAACTTTTGCTGATCTATATTCTCCCAAAATTTGGAAATTTCTGGGATGCCAAAGTAAGGATTTTTGCCTGTATCATTACATTGAAAAAGTTTGATTTCACTATCATACTTAAAATTTCCTTTTTTTCTTTTTCCAGGGTCCAGTACATGGTTGGTTCTTCCGGGACCCACCATACAGAAGTTCTGTTACTAACCTTGTATATTTTACAGACAGTTTTTCCTACTTCATGAATGAACTTTTTCCTAGTGCGCCAGAGACATTCTTCCCCTTTGACTATTGATCTCAAAATCCACCCCTCTGGTCGGTTGTCTCCACTTATACTTGTTTGGTTCCACTTAAGGAGCTCAATTTGGCCTAAGCTGCTGCCTTTCCATGGCCGTTCTTCTGACATCAAAGCCCCTCCACAGACCCAGCAATTGGTTAAGTTCTCTACTTATCCTTTCCCCCAATTCCACAAACTGATTTTTACCCATTCTTGAGATATCTATTTTTTTTCTAATTGCTGTTCAAGTTTTGTATGCAAATCACCAAGTGAGATTGGCACAGGTTTAGGTGGTTTTACTGGCTTAGTCTTTGTGCTTATCAATTGCTCTTTTACTAAATCTTGTGCTTTATTTCCAATAACGTAGGTGAAACAAATCCATTTCTCCCCTTTTGGCCATTGACTTCCCATCCTGTTACCGCTTGTTCCTAAGTTCTCTGCAATCCACTACTTTTTCCCATTTTGTGTACAATTGCCTAACTTGGATGGGTTATAACAGTAACTGTTGACATGAGTGTGAGAAATAAAAAAGGAACCTTGGTGTCTTTCCATATATAGCTTGCGGTAACACCTGTGGCATGGCCTTGTTGATATCCTGAAAAGGAAAAGACAAAATATGAGTGACAGAAAAAGGAATAACAGAGGTCCAGTATGGCTTATACTCCTATCTCCCATGCCTATGGGGTTGCAACCCACAGCAGGTGTATTTGATCATCTTGGTGGCGAATACAGAGGCCAATCTGGTCTCGCCCTCTATTTCCTTGTCACTTTCTCATACCTAATTTCCAGGCAAATAATTTTTGACACTCCTTAACTGTGGTTTCCCACCGTTCCTCAGGTATCTCCCATTCAACAGGCACTAATAATTCCCATCCACAAAACAAAGTTATTATTTCAGTTGCTTCGAGTTCTACCTGGATAGGAGATCTATTTGGCACTTGACGCTTCCTGCAATGAGAGCATTGATTATGTGAACTACAATACCAATTCTTCCCACGATTGAAACATTTACATTTAACCCAGCTAGCATGTCTGGTATTTGGGTGAATCAAACAGGGTATTTGATATGGCACTGATGGAAGTTGCAACTCCTCCTCCTCTTTGTATCAGTCACAGGCTAAGGCTCTGTCTTATTTCCCAATTAGGTGTGATCCTGTGTATGTTTCTTGGACATTTGGGTCTTCCCAGTTCATTACCACCCATTCCCTGTTTAAGAGTCAGTTTTGTATCACCCAGTTCAGATGTTATCGTCCACTCCTTAGGTTCTTCCACGGGTCCTTTGATTCTGCTGGCATGGATCCACCCTCGTTCCCTGGTCTGGATCGCAGCCTCGGTCATCAGCAATACCTGAAAAGGACATTCCCATTGTGGAGTTAAAGATTGTTCTTTCCATGTTTTTACTAGCACCCACTTCCCTGGATGAATATTACGGATTTTAAAATCTAAAGGTGTGGTTTAAGGTATTATCCCTTTTAACTGTAAGTTTTCAAGAGTTTTTGCAATGGTGTTAACATATCCTTTGACACTCATTTCCCCTACCTCATAGGTAGCATTCTCATATTGAGTGGTTAAAAAAGGTAACCCAAACATCATTTCATAAGATGACACTCCCAGATCTGACCTGGGTTGGGTTCAGATTCTTAAAAAGGCTAAAGGTAGGCATTGTACCCATGACACATGGGTCTCAATTATCAATTTAGTCAAAGTTCTTTTTAAAGTCTGGTTCATCCTCTGTACACGGCCAGAACTCTGTGGATGCCATGGGGTGTGTAACTCCCTTTTTATCCCCAAGGCAGGAATTATTTGTTGTAACACTTGACATAAAATGCATTCCTCTGTCCTAGTCTGTCCTATTAACCATATGTGGGAATAATCTGTTCCAAAAGGGTTTTACTTACCATGTTGGCTGTGGCTTTGGCAGTGGGAACTGCTTCCACCCATTGAGTTAAATGGTCTGTCATTACTAATAAATACTTCCATCTTTGTACTTGAGGAAGTTTAGTAAAATCTACATGGATACTTTGAAATGATTGAAAAGCTAACTCATGAACTCCTAATGTCATTCTTCTCATTAGCTTTTTATTGACCTTTTGGCAAGTGATGCATCTTTCAGTTACTTGTTTTGCTACTCCAGAAATCCCAATACACCCATAATTCCTTAAAAAATGATCACACAAAGCCTGGGTACCCCAATGGGTTTTCAGATGCATGTCTTCTAATATTTTCCTAGTAATCATTTTATTAAGTAATTGTCTTCTGTCAGGAAGTTTCCATTTCCCTGATTCATCTTGTTGACCTCCTATGTTGTTTAATTCTTTTTTCTCTGCTTCACTAAACATTGGAATTTCCAATTTTTCCTCATTTGGAGTTAATATTAGCATAACTCTCTCAGCTCCATTTTCTGCCGCATCCTTAGCTTCCTGATCTGCCAAATTATTTCCTCTTATTTCTGGGGTCACTCCCTTCTGGTGTCCCTTGATGTGTACTATAGCTATGTCTTCAGGTAATGTTAGTGCCTCTAAAACTTCTAAAATGAGCCTCTCATGTACCAAACCTTTTCCTCTTGAGTAGTCCTCTTCCTTACCAAATTTTCCCAGAGGTATGTACTACTCCAAAGGCATACCTTGAATCAGTATATATAGTTCCTTTCTTGTGTGCTAAATATTCCAGTGCTCTTTTTAGATCATATAATTCACAAGTTTGAGCTGACCAGTTTGAAGGTAATTTTCCCTTTTCAATAGTTTGCATGTTTTTTCCATCGACTACTGCATACCCTGACATTTTTTTTTCCTTGTAGACATCTGGAGGAACCATCCACATAGATTATTTCCCCTTGGGAAAGGGCTTGTTATTCAAGATCTTCTCGAACCTTTGTTTGGTATTTGATAATTTCTAGACAATTATTATTAGGTTATCTGCTGGTTCTCCATATAAGAATTGAGCTGGATTTAAACTTCTGTTTACTGCTGGTGTCAGGTCATCACTGTCTATTAAGATTGCTTCATATTTTAATATCCTAGAGTCTGTCAACCATTTTTCAAACTTCAGATTTAACACATTTCTTACTGCATTATTGGAATATGAATCCAAATATTACCAGGTAGATTGTGCATGGGCAAGTCTGACCCTTGCTGCTGGGCCAAAGGCGGCAACTGTGGTGTATCACCCCAGAGACACCTTTAGCTTGCTGGTGGTTGCAGCTAGGCAGCCGAACAAGTCCAGGCTTGTTAGGAACTCCGTTTACCTCAGGAAGAAGGCTTTGGGCCAATGGTGAGGAGGAAAAGGAGATGGATTCTGCTGGAGGGTTATATATCCAGAGCTTTATTCCATGATCACACAGGTCTGAATCTTGGCAACAGCTCCAACAGAATCCCGACCGCATGGTCTGATTCACCTTTTAAGCTCCCGGGGGAGGGGGAGGGAAGGGGCAGGTCAGCTACCAACCAGGTGAGAGGGGCAGGGTCTCAGGGGAGGATGACACCTAGACAGGCCAATGACCTCTGGGCCTGAGGGGCATCCTTTGAAAGTGACGAACAACACGACGCCTTGCTGGAATGTTAAAACTGATTGACAGCCCAGCAGGGGGCGAGGGGGGAAGGGGAAGAGGGGTATTGGCACACCTGGGGAAGGGACCCGGAAGTTTAAAACAGGCTATTACAGCACACTGCAACACTACATGAAGTGTGCAGGCAGTTAGTTTACCTCCAGAAGTAAGCTTGCAACTTTCTTCTACCAGGATTGTAGTAGCTGCTATAGCTTGAATACATACTGGCCAGCCGTGGTTCACTGGGTCCAACATCTTTGATAAATAAACTACTGGTCTCTTTACTCCTCCCCACTCCTGAACCAGAACTCCATGAGCTACCCCCTTTTCTACATTCATGTACAGATGAAAGGGTTTTTCTAGTGAGGGTAAGCTTAAAGTTGGTATTGAGTCTGGTTTTGACTTCAGTTCTCCTAATTTATCATCATCTTCCTTGGTCCATTTTTCATCATCTCCCTCTGCAAATTTTTCATACAAAAATTTTATTGCTTGTGTGTACCCCTCAATCCATAATCTTCAATATCCCAATAATCCCAGTGGTTTTCTGATTTCCCTCTTTGTAGAGGGAGGGGGAAGGGATACAATTCCTGCAATTCTCCCTGGATTGGGCTTCCGACTACCCTTACTAATTAAGTGTCCAAGATATTTTACCTCTCGTTCTACAAATTGCAACTTCCCTTTTGATACACTTAATCCTTTTTTCCCGAGAAAATTCAAAAGTTGTATAGTAGCCTCTCTCACTTCAGCTTGGATAATTTGTATTCCAGGAAGAATAGGGAAAGCTTGTAGTATTGTTTCTAAAGCTTGTCAAAATAAGTTTGGAGATTCCGTAAACCCCTGTGGTAATTTTGTCCATCTTAATTGCTGCTTTCTCCTAGTTTTTGGATCCTCCCATTCGAAGGCAAAAATATCTCAGCTCTCCTTGGCTAGTGGGCAAGCCCAAAAAGCATCTTTAAGATCCACCACACTAAACCACTGATGCTGGTGTGGGAATTTACTTAAAAGAGTATAAGGATTTGGTACCACTGGGTAGCGAGTCCGAGTTCTTTTATTAATCTCCCTTAAATCTTGTATTAGTCTATAACTCCCATCGGGCTTCTTTACTGGGAGAATAGGGATATTATGAGGAGACATACAAGGTTCTAATGTCCCATCCTTTATTAGTCCTTCTATTACTGGCTTCAAACCTTCCCGTCCTTCTAAAGATATGGGGTACTGACCTACAGGTATGGGACAATCTTCTCTCTCAATTGTAACCCTTATGGGGTTGATATTTAATCCTCCCTTATTTCCTTCCTCAGCCCAAACATCCTTGTTGATTTTTTTCTTCATCCTCTTGGCCTAATTTTAAAACTCTAGCTGTCATTTTCCTGTCTTCTGGTATAACCCCTATTCCTAATTGCACTTGTAAGTCTCTCCCCAATAAGTTGCTACCTGCCCCTGGGACCAATAAGACATCCCCCATCCAAATTTTAATTTCCCCCTCAATTACCACATCTTTAATGACCGGAACGGTAAAACTTTCTCCTTTTGCCCCTGTTACTTTTACAGTATCTTTGCTCACACTATAACCTTTTGGAATATTCAACAGGCAAGTTCTCTCTGCCCCTGTGTCTACTACAAATCCCAATTCTTCTTCTTGGGGACCCACTTTTAAAGTTATCATAGGCTCCAGATGGTATTTCTCCCCTAAAAAATAGAGCCTATGACCTCCCTATTTCTCCTCTGTGCCCATCTCTTTAAAGATTTTCATATCTTTCGCCTGCTTATGACAATTTTTCCTATAATGCCCTTTGTCCCCACAGTAAAAACAGACATTTCTGGAATGCTCCTGAGACTTGGTTTGTATTAGGGTTCTATTATTTTCCTTTCCCCTGTCTGTCTTGGTTTGGAAAGACAGGTGCCTGCTAAGGAAGGCAGGAGCCTCCCCTGAAATGGAGAAAATGACCCTCCCCCCCCTTCGAATTGCTATAAATTTTAAATTAAGGGTCTCTCAGGCAAGAAAAATTATGGGAGCAGGAAATAACAGTTCTTTAATAGGGAAGAAAATAAAAGGATAAAATAAACAATGCAGTAAACTAAAACAATACTGACAGAGTCAGAACACAACCTGACACCCTGTTGGTCAGGGTGTTGGTAGCAGTCCAATTGGAAATGTGGCTGTAGTCCTCCTGGAGTGTCAGGTGTGGTTCTGCTGGAGCAGGGATCCTGTAGAAAAGGGTGTAGTCTTCCTCTGACGATCCAGTGGAAGAAGAGGCAGCTGCTATTCCTCTGGGAAATCCATTGGAGAAGTTGTGCTGGTATTCCAGAATCTCCAGATTATATCTGGGTAGCAATGCTTGGCTCCTCCATCTGGGCGGAGCATCTCACAATGGGATGCTATAGTTCTTATCAGTCATGCAGCGACATTCAGTCACCTGTTATCAGCAGATGTCCCCTCCCGAGGGAGAAATGATTGTGATCACTCAGAGAGAGATAAGGAAAACTGCCCACTTGACAAAAGGCAACTGCCATACAGATGGTAATAGAATACATCTTGTCTTGCAATCTGGAACACTGTCTCTACCACCTTCATATTTAGTAGTGCCTGTGTGTTTTTGATTTTTTTGGAAATTGTTTTCTTGCATGGTGGCTACCAAAGGTTTTGTTTTCAGTTTAGCCTTTTCTTCATCTCTCTAGACATAAACTTTCTGATCTTCCTTTAGTAAATCATCTAATGATCTATTATATCAATCCTTAATTTTTTTCTAATTTTTTTCTAATATCTGGCCAAGCATTAGTAAAAAAGTTAATCCTTAAAAATGCTTTTCCCACATCAGTTTCAGGGTCTATCCTGGAATATTGTTTCATATTTCTCCTAAGTCTGTCTAACCTTTAAGTTGGAGTCTCTTCTTTCCTCTGCTGTGCCTCAAAAGCCTTTTTAGGGTTTTGCCCTTTGGGTGCTGCCCCTCTTATTCCTTTGATTATTAAATTACAATAGTAATTCATTTGTTTCCTCCTCTCCTCATTATTTTGACCCCACTCAGGAGGTGCAGTTGGCATTTTGTCTTCTCCAGGGGCCCCTGCAGATTATCCTTTCCCCAAGCTTTTATTCCAGCTGCTCTGATTAATCGCCTCCCTTCCTGAGAAAATTTATTTTCATTATGAATTGCATCTCTTCCCAAATATAAATGTTTGGACCTAAAAATTGGTCTAATTGTTCAGCTGTGCCTATGGGATCCTCCAAAATCCCTTTGATCTCTTTCTTAAAATTTCTGATTTCAGAGGAAGTCAGAGGGGCATTTATAAACCCCGTTCCGCCCCCTCCCATGGGAACCTCTCTTAACGGAAATAGACCAATCCCTTAATCTAACTATTTTCCCTTTTTATCTTCTATAGCCTTTTCCCCGTGTTTTGAGAAAGAATTTGGAGAGGGCTGCCTTTTAACTGAGCTCCTAGTGTTTCGACAAGGTGCTTCCTCTAGAAAGAGTTTCCCTGAACAGCTGGAGCTGTGATTACCAAGGGAACGGAGCTCAGGGCAGGACGGGCGCTGAGGGGAGGATATCCCGCCGAGGCTTGGTCCGCCAAGGGCGAGACGTAGGCGTGATCTGCTGCCGGAACCGCCAGAGGAGGGAGCATTTCCGGGGGATACCTGACGGGAGCGTGGATAGCCTCATGTGGTTAATGGCAGCGGCTCCTGGCAAAGGCAAAGCAGCAGCGGCGGCACCCAGCGCAGCCGGCACGGGCAAGGCAGTCGGGGATTGGGAAGTGGGGGGAGAGGTTGAGGATGGGACTGCTGGGACCGACAGGACCCCTGGCATGGTCGGGGCAGTGGTCATAGACCATGAAGCAGGAGGGACCCCGGGCATGGCCATTAGGGCTGCTGCGGACCAGGCGGCTGGAACCGGGGCAAAGTCACCGTCGGGGTCAGGGCTGGGGTGTGGGTGTTATGAACAAAAATTCAGTTAATATTTTTTTTGTGAGAAAGAGTTGCAGGGGGGCAGCCAGGTCTCAGGCGCTGCCAGGATTCTTAGTGGTTTGTTATTGTAATACCAGGTCGTTAAGGCTTATCTCCTTCTTTTGTATTAGTAAAAAGCCTGGCTGGGTGGGGAAATGGCCCTTCCCCGAGGCAGTGCGCCCTTCCAGCATAGGGAAGACACCTGAGAGGGTGGGGGGGGTTATGCAAAGTGACTCCAAAGTCCAGAATGCTTTGTGGGACCCCGACTCGAGATGCAACGAGAAAACCCCAAAAACAACGAGCCAAATAAGAATTGAGAGACTAAAGTGATGTCTGGACGTGAGGAGCCGAGTGCTGAGCCTGCAGAGATGCTGAACACCTTCGGAGCCCCTCTCGCCCTGAGCAGGGAGTGGTCCCAATGCCGGGACCAGACGAGACCGAGCCAGGGAAAGCGACATCTGACGGGGACATCACGCCCTAAGGCTCCCATGAGGACTGGATCCCCCAGCTCTGCCCCTAGTGGACGGAGCTGCGCATATCCTCCTCCTCTGAATCGCCCTGGGAGACGCGACGGGGACTGCAGCCCTGCCGAGCCGCCCAATCCTGAGCTGATCACTTTTAATAAAGGCATTATAAAGGAGAAGAAGTCTCCTGGCCCTGTTTATTTCAGCTGGGGGCGCTCGTCCGGAATAGCCACGCCGCAAGAAGACTCAAGACTGGCCATCTTGGACTTCAGGACAGCTGGCTACCAGGACCAGAGGGATCGGCTCAGGAGCAGCGACGCAGAAGAGCACCGGAGCACCGGATTGGTGAGAAAGCCGGTGGCGGGAGTGGGAGACGTGCGCATGTGTGTGTGAATGAGACGAAGGCCGGCAGCCAGACTTTCGAAGTGAGAGCAGACCTCTCAGTACCGCGGTTCCGGACTCCTGCGAAGGGGCCGGCCGGGAACAGGGGGCGGAGCTTGGAATTAGCGTGAGTGAGTTGTCTCCCAAGGGGGAATAAAGGGCCCCCCTCCCCTCCGGGCGTGCGGAGGGAATATTTGTATGAGTGGCACGCACCCAAAATAGGCCCTGACAGAGGGAAGTCAGGCAGATTTGTCAGTCCCGAGAAGGATTCGGGTAGCATTTGTAAGTCTCGAGAAGGATTCGTGTAAGATTTTGTCAGTCCCGAGAAGGATTCGGGTAGCTCATAAGCCCTGCAGGCAAAAGTAAGTCCTGGCACAGGAACCAGGCAAAAACCCCAGCGAAGGAGGCTGTGGTTTGCTTTTAAGTGCTGATACGGTGAAGCCTAAAAATTGGCGGGTTAGGCAAACTAAAAATCAGGCAGTTGTTCTTCCTGACTGAGGGAGTCAGGCACGACCCGGATTCTTAGGCCGAGGTTTCGTGTGTTCAAGTCCCGATAGATGTAAGACCTGACGTGGGGAAAGTTAGGCAATCAAGAGATCGGGCAGTTGTTTCAGTATAAAGTCCTGAGCATCAGGCAGAAATTTGAAGTTTCAGTGGAAAAGGCTGAAGCTCCTCAAAGAAGGTTCTTTTTTGATATTACTGGTCAGTAAAGGCACCTTTGGGATTTTTTACTAAAATGGGAGGGTGTAATAGTAGAAAGACCGGTAAGAGACTGAGGTATAAACATCCTAATAGTCCCTTAGGAGAACTGTTAGTAAAATGGGATTCTATAGAGGCCACGGAGGGATTAGATAAAATTAAAATGATCCAATTTTGTATGGAAGTGTGGCCAGAATTAGAGTTACAAGGAGGATGGCCTTGGTGTGGGACGAAGGATAAGTGGATGTGCCAGCTGTTAAATAATTATCTGACAGCTCGAGGAGGTACTGATCCTGAGCAATTATTATATGTAGCCTGCTGGGGATGAAGGGGTGCGAATTTGTAAGGTACACAGGAAGAAAGAGGGGAATGAAGGAGGGGATGATAGGACTAGTAAAAGATGGGATCCCCTGGACTATCTGCCTCCTTCTGCCCCTCCACCTTATAATCCTCTTCTTCAAGCACCTCAAATGGCAGTTCCGGTTCTTCTCCCGGCTGCCATCTCACTACCACCTGCCCAAACTCCTCCTTCTACCTCTTCAGCTTCCGCTATGATAAACCCAGTATCCCCTCCAGTTCCTTCTGCACCACCACAAGTGCCTACTCCACCTGCTGCATTCTCCACCCCTTCTCCAGCTCCACTTAATATTCACTCAGGCTCTTCTCCCCCTCCTATTGCTGTCCCTTTACCTCCTCCTAGTTGGGACACAAATGCCTCCTTGCCCGATAAACAGCTATCAGCAAATACACCTGCTGATGGGCAGAAAGTTCAGGGTAACCCAGATATCCCTCAAAGTAGTTTGGCATCTGAAGATGGGCCGTACTGTGGTACCAGATCCAAGACCTCCAAGGCAGAGAGACTCTTTCCCCTCAGAGAGGTTCCTATGGGAGGAGTAGTGGGAGGTGTTGGCTTTGTGAATGCTCCCCTAACTGCTTCTGAGGTGAGAGGATTCAAGAAAGAGTTGGGGCATTTAGTTGAGGACCCAGTGGGCATAGCTAACCAATTAGATCAATTTCTAGGTCCAAATATCTACACTTGGGGGGAGATGAATCCCATCCTGAGTATATTATTTTCTCCAGAAGAGGTTCAGATGATTAGGGTGGCTAGCATAAGAATTTGGGAGAAGGATAACCGTCCAGGACCCCAGGTGCCATCAGGCGAACAGAAATTGCCACTAACGGATCCCAGCTGGAACCCTAACCAGGAGGAGGGGAGGAAGGCCATGATGGAATATAGGTCTTTGATAATACGGGGGATCAAAGAGTCAGTTCCCAAAGGAACTAACACCCAATTGGCATTTGAGGGCATGCAGGAGAAAGAGGAAGCTCCTGCTGCCTGGCTTAACTGCCTAAAGCGGAACTTCCAATTGTACTCTAGAATAGACCCAGACACCCCAGAAGGTCAAATGCTACTAAAGGTCCAATTTGTTACCAAATCTTGGCCGGATACAAGGAGGAAACTGGAAAAGATGGAAGATTGGCAAGAGAGAGACATTAATGAGTTATTAAGAGAGGCATTGAAGGTGTATTTAAGGAGGGCGGAAGAAAAGGCAAAGGCCAAGGCTAAGATCATGGTTGCTGTAGCTAGAGAAAGTGCAGGGTGGGCGGGACCACCACCAGGAGGAGGCAAGGATAGGCCTCTTGTACTGTCAGGTGCAACGGGGATAGAGACACCTCAAATTCCTTTGAGAGGACGACATTGCTATTACTGTGGAGAGCCAGGACACACCAGGAGGTTTTGTAGAAAGCTCAGTCTCGATGTGGCAATAGCTAGGGAACAAGATGATGTCTGGAAAGATCCTTAGAAGTGACAGCTAGAGGGTCAGGGGCTTTACACTTTAGGGGACCCGATGCAACATCTAGAGGAGCCCTTGGTAAACTTTGAAGTGGGACCCCTAAATGAAGAATTTGAATTTTTGGTTGATACAGGAGCAGATAAGTCCTGTCTCAACAAAGTAACATCTGAAGTTAGACAGAAAACAGCTAGGTAGAAAGGATATCCAACAGCACCAAAACTGGCCAGTAAAACTAAACTTGTAATAGGTGGTGTGAAAGTAAAAGGTACCTTATTGTTGTCTTGCTGTGTGTGTGAGAGTGAGTCACAAGAAAAGTCAGCCTCAACTTCCCGGGCAGGTGGGAAGGGGGCATTGGGAGTGTGTGTGTGTGTGTGTGTGTGTGTGTGTGTGACCTGCAAACCAGACTAGTGCTCCCCAGATGGGTGAAGGAGCCGTAGCTGTAAGAGTGTTAATGACACGCAGGCAGCCTCACAAGTGAATGTGCACCAGAGGCAACCAGAGTCTGGGCCCTTCCAAGAGACCCAGAGATACTGAGACCTGTGGGCCAACCCCAAGGTGAAAGGGGGGGCTATAGGGACCCGTGATTTTCTAGCAATAAGTTTGTGTCTTAAAGGTGTGGAGAAATGTGTGAAAGTGAATGAGAAATGAGAGAGTGAATATAGATGAGTTAGAATAGAAGTAATGTAGATTGTGCATTACAAGTTTTACCACATCTCCTTAGAAGGAAGTGTATTTTTTAAAAGAATGGTGTAAGAAAAAAAAAGGGAAAAAGAGATAAAGTGTAAGGGGTTGAAAGAAGTATTTAAGCTGTAAGTAAAAGTAAGAAACAGAAGCAAGAGATAAATAAGATCTTGAAAAATAGAACAGAAAACTAGTGAATTAAATACAAAGAAAAATAGGAGAATAAAAGTACTTTGAGAGTTAAGTTAGCTGAGAAATACAACTCCTTGCAAAATACAGAGTATGTAGAAGTTGATGAGAGAAACATACAAGCTATGGAAAAAGAGAAATTACTGATAATATTAAACAGAGAAGCTGAGTTTTGATAAAATCATTAACAGTAGACCATTAATGCCTCTGTTTGAAAGCCCGTTTCAGGTATTCTTCATTACTAAGGCGGTTGGACTCACATCACTCTCACCCCTGGTATTGGACCAGGATTCAACACCAAGTTTTTCCCTCTGGCATTCTGGTATTGGACCGGACTGCACCCCTTTCTCCCTGGTATTGGACCAGACTCCATCCCTGTCTCCATCTGGCATTGGGCCAGACTCCCAGTTTCTACGTCTGGCATTGGGCCAGACTCCCAGTTTCTCCTTGTGGCATTGGACCGGACTACACCCCGTCTACTTCTGGCATTGGGCCAGACTCCCAGTTTTCCCCTCTGGCATTGAGCCAGAGTCCACATCACTCACCTCCGGGCACTGGATAAGAATTCATCCACATCACAAGTTAATTCACCTGCGTATACTGAGATTTAAAGTTGACTCTCAGAAGGAAGAGTCAAAAAGACTGAACTGTATGGGAAAAATTGGTATCAGAGTTCTAATATTGCTTAAAATGTTTCAAAACTGTTTTGTGTAAATTATGTTGGTAAAAAGTTTAAGGCTGTAAATAAGTAATTCTAGTTTAAGTTCCCCAATATACTTCTTAAGACTCCAGGTTAATCCTCTAGGGAACACTCCCCTGGGGGGGAAACTAAAATTTGTAGGGAACAGACCAAGAGAGGCTTAACCAGAGAAGCGGGTAGAAGGGACTCTAAAGAGCTTGGAAGCTTCTCCTCAGAAAAAATTCCCCAAGAGGCAAGGCCGGGTGGGCAGGCTGTGCAAGATGACCCATACCGGACTCTTGGGAAGGGTAGTACTGATAGCTCTGATTACTGGTGGTGCTCTGGGAAGCCCAGCTGAGCCGTGCAGAGAGTGCTACCAACCCCTCTATGAGGAGGAAGTGAGCTCCTTGTCAAGAGTCCACATCAGTTCTAACCCTGATTGTGTTAACCTCTCCCAATTGGTCCTTTATCAGAAAAATAAGAGTGTATTGGATACCCCAGAATACTGCCACTTTTAGGCAGCCACTCCTAAGAGAGTGCCCTATAGAGGAAGCCTGGTTTTGCTTTGAATGTGATGCTGCTGAAACAAGCTCAGCCGATCTAGTAAAAAGCAAAGAAATGGTGAAAATGGTAAGAAAAACTGTTTGTTACAAGTATTTAGATGAGTGTACTGAAAAAGAGATAAACCCCTTTTGGAAAACATTTCAGGGGAGCTCTAAACCCCTAAGTTTGATCCCATCTGGCAACTGCATTGCTAGGGTGATAACACCAATTTTCTTATTACCCAAAGAAACTGGATCAAGTTTGGGAGTTCCTATATATAATGATTTGGGAGAAATTAAACAAAACCGGGAAAGTGAAATAGAAATTGGGAAAATCCAAAATTGTAAAAGCCAAGTTCGGATCCCAAAATCTGTGTTGAACAAAGTCATCCGGCTCCAGGCAGTATTAAAAATAAAGAATTCAATTATTAGGGACATTACAAATGAAATAAAAAGATTGGCATGTGTAAATAATCAAGATCCAACTCCTACACTTGATCCCAGTGGGTGGGAGAATTTAGAGATTTTCAGAAAATACGTATGGGAAAAAGTGGTTTTTCTCACTGTGTGTGTACTTGGAGGATTGCTCTTTTTACTATGCTTATTTGTCTGTGTTAGTAAAACAGTAGTGGCTGTACAAACCAATCTGGAAAAACCAAGAAAAGTAACAAGGTTAAGTAACCGTGATTACCAAAGTGCACAAGAAATTTATAGTAGATTCAAAGCAAAAAATTGTGAGTTGATGCGAGCTTAAGAATTTAAGCTCGATCAAAGAAAAAGAGGGGGGACTGTTATGAACAAAAATTCAGTTAATATTTTTTTTGTGAGAAAGAGTTGCAGGGGGGCAGCCAGGTCTCAGGTGCTGCCAGGATTCTTAGTGCTTTGTTATTGTAATACCGGGTCGTTAAGGCTTATCTCCTTCTTTTGTATTAGTAAAAAGCCTGGCTGGGTGGGGAAATGGCCCTTCCCCGAGGCAGTGCGCCCTTCCAGCATAGGGAAGACACCTGAGAGGGTGGGGGGGGTTATGCAAAGTGACTCCAAAGTCCAGAATGCTTTGTGGGACCCCGACTCGAGATGCAACGAGAAAACCCCAAAAACAACGAGCCAAATAAGAATTGAGAGACTAAAGTGATGTCTGGACGTGAGGAGCCGAGTGCTGAGCCTGCAGAGATGCTGAACACCTTCGGAGCCCCTCTCGCCCTGAGCAGGGAGTGGTCCCAACGCCGGGACTAGCCACCTGGGAAGGTCACAGGATCAACATCTGACGGGGACATCGAGCCCTAAAAAGCTCCCAGGAGGACTGGATCCCCCGGCTCTGCCCCTAGTGGACGGAGCTGCGCATATCCTCCTCCTCTGAGTCGCCCTGGGAGACGCGACGGGGACTGCAGCCCTGCCGAGCCGCCCAATCCTAAGCTGATCACTTTTAATAAAGGCATTATAAAGGAGAAGTCGTCTCCTGGCCCTGTTTATTTCAGTGGGCAGGGACAGGCGGGGCTGCCACGGGCAGTGCGCCCGCACTTGGGACGGGATCCGGGGCGGGCGGAACTGAAGCAGGCAGCCAGCCGGGACCCGGGACAGATGCTTCGGTCACGAACAGAGGGGGCAAGACTTGCAAAGGATCCCACTCCTTTTCTGCTTTTTCCTCTTGCTCCCCTCCCTTTCCTTTTTCTTTTCTTGTTTTGTCTCGGGGATTTCTGATACTTTAAACATTGTTATTTTCCTGTTCAACATATGACACATTCTTTTTCTTCTAGAATAAACGGTTCTTTTGAATTTACAAATTCATTTAAAGCCTGACAAATCCATTTTTCAAAAGAGCCGTATCTAGGCCAATAAATGTGGTCAGATCTTATTTCCTTTCTTGGCCATTCCAGCATACAGAATTGTATCATCTTTACCTTGTCCTTTTGCCTTGTACAAGGGTTTTTTTTCCCAGTAGGCTAACATAACTCCCAGAGGGCTATCTTGGGGTATTTCTGTTGGTAATTTTTTTCTCCCGCTTTTCTTTCCTGTATCCACCTTACTGGATTTCTGTCCCATTTTTCCAGATCCTATCTATTCGTCCCCTGCCTCTGTTTTTCACTATTTTTTTTAGCAACTTAAATACCACTTTTCTTTCAGCTACTCACACACAAAAACAATAAAAAATAAAAAAAAACCCTAACTTTTTCCCTCACTACTTTTCAATACAATACACCTCCCTCCAAGGAGATATAGTAAAGCTTAAAATACACAATCTATTATGAACAAAAATTCTGTTAATTTTTTTTTTTTTGTGAGAAAAGGTTACAAAAATCAGCTGAGATCACTGTTGCTGCCGAAGTTATGCTTGTTGTGTTATGGTAATTACGGGTCGTTGTTGTTAATAGTTGTTTTTGTATCAGTAAAAGCCCTGGCTGGGGCAAGTTAATGGCCCTTCTCTTAGACAGTGAAGGGTGGGGTACCTCCCGAACAGTGAGGAGAAGAGACTTTGGAGGGGCGGGATATGCAAAATACTCCAAGGACCAGCATGCTGTGTGGGACCCCTGCTCCAAAAGTACTGAGAAAACCCCAGAAACAACGAGCCACCTAAGAGTTGAGAGATTGGAGTGATGTCTGGACATGAGGAGTGGAGTGCTGAGCCTGCAGAGATGCGGAACACCTTCGGAGTCCCTCTCACCCTGAGCACGGGAGTTGTCCCGACACCGGGAGTGGATGGGAAGGAGAGGGGGAAAAGTCACAACGGAGTGTCACGATGCCCAAAAGGCTCCCACGAGGACCGGACCCCCAGCTCTGCCCCTAGTGGACAAAGCTGCACATCTCCTCCTCCTCCTCGTCACCCTGGGAGAGACAACGGGAAGCTGCAGACCCGTCGAGCTGCCCAATCCTGAGCTGATCACTTATAATAAAGGCATTAAAAAGGGGAAGAAGTCTCCTTGCCCTGTTTATTTCACAATATACATTACATATACTTTCATTTGTCTACATTCACTCACTTTTATTTCTCATTCACTTTCACACATTCCTTCACACACTCAGGATGCAAAGTGGATCCCTGTCGCCAGGGAATTGTGGGTCCCTGTGGCCTCCCCCCTTTCCTTGGTGTTGGCCTCTGGGTTTCAGTATTGCCGGGCCTCCTGGAAGGTCCCTGACTCTGGTCGCCTCTGGTGCCAGTTCACCTGTGAGGCTGTCTGCATGTCACTCACACTCTTTACACTCTTTAGCCATGGCCTCCTCCACACAACCGGGGGAAAGGGGGGGGGAGGGAACGACGGACAGGATGGGAGACAACGAGACAATAGCCTGTTTGCAGGTCACCTACATTTTATGCTACAGACCCCATCCCCCAGGGGACAATGGCTTGTTTGCGGATCATACACCCCTCTTTCCACAGGCTCCCCTTTCCCACCCGCCCGGGAAGTTGAGGCTGATTTTGTGTCTCACTCACTCTCACACACACAACAAGACAACAATAAGGTACCTTTTACTTTCAAATCACCTATTACAAGTTTACATGTTACTGGGCAGTCCCGGTGCTATTGGATATTCCTCAACCCAGCTGTGTTTTCCAACCCCAGATGCTCTTGGGCAATTTTATCCCTCAATCCAGCTGTGTGGTACAACTACAGATGCTCTTGGGCATTTTATTTTTTTGGCTATGTTGTCCAACCCCAGATGCTCTTGGGCATATCGTCATCCCAGCAGAATTTTGCTCAACCCTGGATGCTCTTGGAATGTTAATCCCTCAACCCAGCAGGTTTTTGGGGGCCCCTCTTGTCCTATTTCCTAGTTGATTGGGCTAGGAAACACTGCTCCCTACCTCTGAGGGGTCCAACTCCTCTCTGAGACCCAGTCCCAGTTACCCCGGGGGATTCTCTCACTCCTTTTATCTCTCACTTCGTCTCTTTATTGGCCGCTTTTCTCATGAAAAGACGGAAACGCAGCATGGGAGACCCTGCACTCAGGTAGCAGGTCTGGGAAAACCAGCCCGCCTCTCATTCACACACAGATTGATCCTTCCGTACCTGCCCCCCCGAAAAGTACTTACCAACCCTTTTTTCCTTTTCGGCTTCTTCGTGCACACTACTACTCTTAGGGAGCCAATTACCGTGGTTGTGGCAAGCCTTTTTCCCTTCTCTTTGTTTTATTGCCTCCTTTTTTCCACTGATCATAACCAGCATCTGTCAGTCATACTAGGGGAAACAGAGTAAGACTGCCAAATTGGGCAGGGCGCGCCTTCCCCACTCTGACTCTCCTAAAGCACTGGCAGCGAGGTGTTAGTAACCATCCTCTGCTACCATAATTGTGAAAAATGCCATTAATTGTTTTTAAAGTTTTAAAAGGTTAATGATAATAAAATGGTTATAAAAATAGCAATATCAATAGAGTAATAATAATTTGGACAATTTGGATTAGGACAATATGAGACAGTAGAAACAAAGATTTACGGACTATCCTGGGTACCTTTTTCTGGGCAACATAAGCCCAAATAACCCAAATAAGGACACACATTAACAGAGGATTAACCCTTAAAAACAATAACCTGTTGCATATTCATACATCTCATACACGATGCATAAATTCCATTCAAACACAGGATTCTGTCTGGTCAGTGTCAATGTCTTCCTCTTCAAGGTAATGGCGTCTTCATGGCTGAGTGAGATGGGAAGAAGTTAGTTTCTTCTGATAAGAGAGCAATAAATTATCTTTCTCTGAAAGATCTAGGTGTCCTGTGGCTGCTATCTGGTTTGAGAACTTCATTCTTTTCTTAAAAAAAATATCCCACATACATAGGTCCTATTTTAACTACAAAAGTTACCTTTTAACTACAAAACTACATCTACCATAGTATTAAAATGTTAATACAGCACTACTCATCAATACAACATAATACATATATGTTGCCTTCTGATACAAGGCAAAGGCGACCTGGTTCCAAGGAGCAGCACGGCGACCCAAACTCTCCAGGGTCGCTCAGGCCAAAGAGCACGCAGACACCAATGTGGTGGACAGTCAAAAGGCCTTTAGTATCTCTTCTCGTGGGGTTTTATAGTCTAAGGGGCTTCTCTACGTCAGAGGGGGTCTGTCTTTACCATCTATGGTTAGTAAGGAGTGAAAATTTACTGGGTAGAAATGGAAAATTACTGGCATGTGATTTAGGGGGCTGCATTCCTATGTTAATTTTCTTATCTAAGGGGACAGGGGCCCTGTCTTCCCGTAATATCGCGAGATCTTCCGAACGCCTGACCCTATCTACCACATCTCCCCCCCGCTTTTTCACAAATGAATGAGGTAGTCATATACATAGGTACTGAAATGAGGTATAAGGTTGTAGTTCGATAAGGGAAAGGGGTTTGGTAAACCTGAGTAAGTTTTCGCCAGTCAAGTTTAGGACTTGTGGCTGGCAGTGTTCCCTGGTTGGATTCGCCGGCCGATGAACAGAATGTTGGCCTGTTCCAGGCGGGCCTGAACGAATGAGACCAGCTTGTTCAGCAGGCAAGGTCTGAAGGTAACTGCTAGAAGCAGCAATGCCAATGGACCTATTAGGGTAGAAATCAGAGTGGTTAGCCATGGTGATTGATTGAACCAGGACTCGAACCAGCCCTGTTGGGCTTCCCTGTCCTTCTGCCTCTGAGCCAGTCTGTTTTGGAGTTCCGCCATGGAGTCTCTTACGACTCCTGTGTGGTCTGCATAGAAGCAGCACTCCTCTCTCAAGGCGGCACACAGGCCTCCTTGCTGCATGAACAGGAGATCCAGACCTCGCCTGTTCTGCAAGACCACTTCCGAGAGAGAGGAGACTGACTTCTCCAGGAAGGAGATGGATTTCTCGATCCTTTGCAGGTCCTCGTCGATGGTCATTTGCAGCTGGGACAGTCCTTGATGCTGTGTCGCTAGGGCTGAGACACCCGTGGCCGTTCCTGCTGCTCCTAAACCGAGCAACATCGCGATAGTTACACCTGTTATTATTTCTCTTTTGTGGAGCTGGCTGGGTTCCTCAAAAAGGTGGTACACTTCTTCGTCTGAGTGGTACAGCACCCTAGGAACAATCAGAACTTGGACACAAAAGTCGTTAGAGTCATCGAATTTGGCAAGGGACACACAGGGACTCACTCCAGATCACTGGCAAACCCACATCCCAGGTGCGGATGGGACTACCCACTTATTGTTTTTCCTGTTGGGCTTGACTACTTTGATGCAGACGTTGCCTCTCCGCCTAGCTAGGGTTGCAATGCCAAAGCATCTGCCCCGGCCTGTGACTTGACTCAGGGTGATTCCTTTGCGGGGGGTTTCCCATCTGCACTGGTGAGGGGCATCGGCTGTGGAGTAACTGAAGGGAGTGTTTAAAGCGATTCCTTCATAAAAGGGGGGTTTGACATCGTAGCAAAGCCAGCAGGATTCGGTTAGGTTAGGGTTGGATTCGTTCAGGGATATAAAGGTAGCTTCTAACATACGAAGGATTGGGTCTGAGTCCGACCCGGCTGAGCGGTCTATCTAAAAGGCTTCCACGTGGCCGGTTGGGACTTGGCTGACCCCTGTGGGTAAGGTTTTAGGGTAGGTTGCGTTTCTCCCTTTTGGCATGCTTTTAATCACTTTGTTTGGTCCGACCGCTCGGGGCGCCGACGGTTGGAGCCTGATAATTCGCACATTTACTCTTTCTTTTGACCCTTGAAGGACTACTGTCCACGTTCTGCCTATGGCCCAACTAGGGTGATTTGGCTGCAAGACTGTCATGTTATAGCTAGTGCATTTCTGAATTTTTGGGATTTTATGGTGATTACGATGAAAGCTTCCCTGGAGGAAGACGGGTGTTTTGCAGCCGCTGGGTGCCCAGGTGAACTGTAAGAATTTGTCGGGCTCTTGTGGATTCCACCCAGGCCCCGACTATTACAGTGACCTTAAGGGGTCACTGGGTGAGAGAAGGACGAGAATCTTGTTCCTTGATCAGAAGGCTTGATTTATTGATATATAATATATAACACATTATAACTATACTAAAAAGAATAAAGAGAGAGCTTGCAGAGACTGCTAAGCTAAGAATAGAATAGAAGGAATGAATAACAAAGTTCTGTGTTCAAGCAATCTCCCCTGAGCTGCTCCGGTGATTGGCCCTTAATGGTACACATGGAAGATGAGCCAATCACAGCAACCCCTGCCACATTTTCACAGCAGCCGATAACAATTTGTTTACATTCTTTTTCTGGGGCTCTGCTACCCAGAAGAGGGACAAATCCCAAAGAAAGGATTTCTATGAAGAAATGTCTGCGACACCCGATGGCCTGGCATCTGTAAGTATGGTTTCGCAGCCCCAGTGCCCACAATATCCCCACCCTGGGTGATTGCAGTAGCTTTTTCCTGGGTTTGAGGCTGGGCACCAGTAGGATAGGTACATGTGTGTGGCATGTGGGGTATTGGGGTCTACCTTTGGTTGTCTTGGAAACAGGTCGGTAACGCGGAGCATGAAAGATGGGGTGTTCGGTGTGGTGATTTCCCTGAGCACCTTGTCACTACTAAGGTGTCGTATGACCCACCTGAATGGCCGATGGGGGTAGTGATCTGGGCTGGCTTGTCCTCTGGCAACAAGCCCCAACAGCAAACTCACACAGAAACACCGTTGATGCTTGGGTCTCACCCGTGCGGGTCTCTCGGGCACTGTCTGGCGGCTTGTTGGTCTGTCACTTTCCTCTGGCATGTACGCGTCACGAGGAAGTCCTATGAGCATGCCCTGTAAACAGAAACTCGCAATTCTCGTCAGTCTCATCCTGCTTGTTATGAAGGTCGGGCTTAATTGACTTAAGTGGACACCACCTGACTTTGCCGTCCTTTTTGACAGCTGCATACCCTCTCCCCGTGAGCATCAGCTTCAAGCCCCGTTCCCATTCGCCCAGCTCGTTTCTAGTTACCACCTGTGGGCCCTCCTCTAGCATTCGGTTGGCCCAGTGCTTTTGAACGGGACTGTTTGTTTCGTCTCACCTAGGGAACTGATTCAGTGCTAGCAAAGCAGTTGCCAGCATACGCGCCTGATCTCCTGGGGGAATGGCACTGGCAAAGCCCTCTGCCTTTGCCAATACTTCTAGTTTGGTTTTCAGGGTCTGGTTTGCTCTCTCTACTATGGCCTGCCCGGTACTGTTATACGGGATACCTTGCACTAATGTGATGCCCCATTTTGAGGCGAATTCTTGCACTGGTTTGGAGGTGAAATTGGACCCGTTGTCCGTTTTGATCTGCTTGGGGATACCAAGACAAGCCATGGCTGTCAGCCAGTGCTGAATTGTGGCCTTGGAGTTTGTTTTGGGGTGCTGCGTGGCTATGATCGTTCCGCTATAAGTGTCCACTGTCACTGCAAGCCACGCTCGGGGCTTCAGCAGTTCACACCAGGTGAAGTCCGATTGCCAGATCTCTGAAGGCTTGAGACCGCTCAGGTTGACCCCACAGGTCCATAGGGGTGACTTCTGGCAATGAGGACAGGTGGCTACCACGTGTTTTGCGTCTGCCGTTGGGATCCCGCTTCTCTTCGCCAGTGCTTTGGCTCCGATGTGGAGTGACTCGTGCAGCTGACGAGCTTCCTGCAATGTCCATACGCCTTTTGCTGCGGCGTCTGCTTTGTCGTTGCCGATCTAGAAGTAAACTTTGATTCGGTCATGGCTGTTGATGTGGATGAATGACACGGTGCCCTGTCACGAGGAGAGTGCTTCTTCCAGCATTAGGGCTGCTGCTGATGTAGACACTCCTGGTCCTGCCATGGCTAGGCAAAGCCTTGCCAAGAATATAGAGTCCGTTACTATGTTAAGGTGTTCTTCTTGAAAGAGTCCGCACGCCAAGATGACTGCTGTCGCCCCCAGTTGTTGCACTGACAGTGTGGGGTCACATGCTTTGACGCAATGCCATTGTTCTCCTGCCTGCCACACTGCTGCTGCGGTTGAAGTCATGGAGGAAGCGTCTGTGAAGACCGTTGGTCCTGGCTGCGGTCGGTCCATGACCTTCAGTGGTATGTCCATGTCGACTACGGTCAGCAGCTTAGTCCAGGGTGGTTTGGAGGAGTAGGAGATTTCTCCTCTGAAGCTGGTGAGAGCAAGGGTTAGGAACTCCGATATTGTGGCTGACTCTGTGGTCGGTTGCTTGCAAAACGGAAGGTGGATGCTTGTCATCTAGGTTCCTAGGTGTTTCAAGGCAAGTTTCCTGCCTTTCATGATGAGGTTAGCAATGCATTCGATTCCCGGGGAGAAGGCATGAGCAGGTCTTCCGAGAACCACCCATTGAATTGGTCGGGCCTTTTCAGAAAGTCCTTGGGCCAGTGCTCCCACTCCCCCCCTCGGTGTAAAGTGAACGTATAAGTCCAGTGGCATGGCTGGGTTCCACCTGGCGAGTGTGCCCGTGGACATCTGGCTTTCGATGAAGTCGAGGGAGCTCGTTCCTTGCGGTGTCAGGTCCTTGGGTTCCCAGGGGTGCTTTCCTTTCAGGAGGTCATATAGAGGGTCCATGACGTCGGGAGGAATCAGGACGATGTTGCGAAGCCACTGCAGTGATCCCACCAGGCGTTGCACGTCGTGTAGTGTTTTGACGTCTCGACTGACCTTCGCCTCGGGGGGTGTCACGTAGGAGCTTGTGATCCCCACTCCCAGGAAGGTCACGCAGGGTCCTCTCTTGATCTTTGCGCTCGCGATCTCGAAACCGTTGGCCTGAAGGGTTTCTGTGATTGTGGACACCAGGTGATCTACTTGGCTTGCCGATGGTGCTGCGACTAGGATGTCGTCCACGTACTGAATTATGGTCGCAGTGGGATGGGAGTGTCAGACTGGCATCAGTGCTTTGTCTACGGTGATTTGGCACATGACAGGGCTGTTTACAAGTCCCTGTGGCAATACCCGCTATTGGAAGCGGAGGTTGGGCCGTTCGCCATTTCGGAATGCCACGGAAAAGGCAAATCGTTCTCTGTCCTCAGGGTGCAGAGGTGTTGAGAAGAAACATTCCTTGATGTCCAGCACTGCGCACAACTGCCCTGCAGGAATGGCTGAGTTCGTGGGTAGCAGTGTCTGGACTGGACCCATGGGTTGGATCGTCTTGTTCACCTCTCTCAGGTTGTGGATGAGACGATAGACTTCTCCGGACCTTTTGGGGATCACGAATACAGGGGTGTTCCATAGGGTGATGGAGGGTTCTATGTGACCTTTTTGCAGTTCGTGGTCGACCAGTTCCAGCAAGGCTGCCGCTCGAGGCTCGGTCAGGGGCCACTGCTTGTCCCATACGGGGTCTGATGATTTCCAGGTCAATTTGATCGGCAGCGGAGGGTGTACGGCAGTGGCCCTTAGGATAAATTTGTAATCCGGAATCCTAGCATGGAAAGAACGTCCCTTCCTAACAGGGGTGGAGAGTTTTGCAGTATGTATGGGTGGATCGCGACTGTCTGTTCTGGTTCCTTTTTCATGTGAAGTGTTATAGCCACCAGCTGGGTGCTTTTCCATGCCCGAGACTGCCCTCCCACTCCGTTCACTGGAGGGACTTCTTTGAATTGCCAATGTCAGGGCCAATGTTCTTGGGGAATAATCGTACAATCTGAACCCGTGTCCACCCGGAACTGAAACCCTATGACGTGGGAATCCTGATTGCCATAAAGCTGGCATGTCCCCCACACCATCAGGGATTCCCTTCCTATTTTCATGGCCAAGGCCACCCAGGGATCTCGCTCTGGGGCGTCTCCTGCTGGCCCTGTACCACCGGCGCAGGTTGTGGCAGTGGGGGGTGCGAGGGTGCTGAGGGTGCTGCATAGCTTTGCCATTGCACTGTAGCCAGGGATGCAAAATTGGCTACTCTCTGTGGGGGGATAGCGTATGAGGGTCCCCTGCCCCACTGGGGGTTGCTGTAGCTGGGCCGCTGCATATTCCAGATGGGAGGGAGCTGGACATGGCCCGGCTGCCCCCCCCTTTCCCGTTTCCCTGAAGCCTGGATCTGCATTCTTTAGCCAAGTGCCCCTTCTTTCTATATGCCCAGCACGGTCCCCTAAATCCCCCTTGGCGTGCTGGAGCAGCTGCTGATAGGCGCCTTGGCTGGGGGTCGCTCACTGCCAGGTGGCCTGCCTGGCCACACTTAAGGCATGCCATCACACTGGTTATTGCAGTGTGAACTGCTGCTTGGATGGGAGCCAGATGTTCTTCCTTTGTAACGTGCCTGATCATGGCTGCTATATTAGACCCAGGTGGCAGTGACCTTAAAATGTCCTTGGTGGCTGAGTTACACTGCTGGTGCAGGCAGTCTGCCAGCACGGGACCCTTAGCCTCCGAGGGCAACGAGGAAGAATCTAATGCTGCCTGAAGCCTGTCCACTGAGACAGAGTGGGGATCCATCCTGAATTAGGTGAAGTGTCTAACAACGGTGAAAAGTCTGTGAGGCCAAAGCTGAAGGAAAAACTCGCATGCCGAGACAGCAAGGAGACAGAGAAAGAAAAACAGAAAAGACCACAAGGTCAATTTGCCCCGACCTAGAAATTCCTTTGATAAAGAAGAACTGGTGCTAAATGTCATGTGGGATGAATCTGCATGAACTTATTGTGAAACTGTATGCATATGCATTTGGAAGGGCGATAAAAGGAGGTCTGAAATTTTCAGGGGTACGCATGCCTTTTGAGGAGAATTGTCTCTGTATGCGTCCAGCGCCGTAAATAAACATACCGAGCTTTACAACTTTTATAAAGTTGTGAGGTTTCTTCTTTTCTCCGCAAAATATTATGGCGAGCCAGCCAGGGGTTCTCTGTCCCCGTGGGGGCAGGGGGGATACACGGACCTCCAAGGCGCGCCCTAGGATTTTTTTCGTGGTGGGGCTCCGCTTGTCTCAACTTGCCACTTGCGAGGACAGACAACGACCCGCTGGCCTGCGGAGGAGAATACGGTATGTACTATTGGGCCCCAGGGGGGAGGAAGGAGAGAAAGGGAGTAAATCACCCAGAGACGTATGGGTTCAGCTGATAGAGCAGCTGTATTAGAGACGGGGTTCGCCGTTCTGATAGGGCAGACCGCTTGCAGCTTTGGGGGTAAGCCGGGTGAACCCGTGTATGTGTGTATTGGGGATTCGTAGTTCTGATAGAGCAGAACTGGTGTACCCGTGTGTGTTTTTTTTGTGTGTGTTTTTGATGTCCGGACACTGTGTTGCTGTATGGTTAATGTGTGTGGCAAGTGCACTGTGTTTGTGATCGTGCAGGTGATAAGTGTATGGTGTATAAAAGAGAGTAAATCTAGAGGGCCCTACAGTGCGGGGAGGTCAGTACCACCTGTGTTTGAAGCAGCCAAGTGAAGTCAGAGGCGCCAGCTGTAGCAGGCTGCGGGGGCAGGGAGAGAAGTGCCCCGCGGAGAAGCGAGTGGAGGAATGTCAGTGATGGTATTTATCGTGTTTGAATGTAGTGATTTGTGTAGATTTGGTACATTTTAACCATGAGTATGAGCTCAGAGAGTTCCTTTGCCTTGGATGTTTGGACTTGATCTATAGACTGTGTGCTGTTACTCTGATTGTGTCCAGGAAAAATTGATGTGAGTAAATGCCGAATTATGGTATGCTGTGTTGTGTTGAGAAAAGTGAGCACTTTGAGAGATATGCCCTTTCCCAGTGATTTTGTGTGGTGATTTTCTTCCGCTGCATTGTGGTAATTTGATTCTCAGATTGTATAGTGGTGTTTGTGGAGATTTTAAGATTTTGTTGCAACAAGAGTAGCATTTTACATAGGAGAACTATAGTACGGTGATTTATGTTTAACTTCGATAAAGTGAGTTAAAGGAATTCCAAGAATTCTCCCCCTCAAAGTAACTCAAGCCTTGGCTCTAGTGAATTTGAGATAAAGGTGGGGGGGGGGGGTGTGCATGTGTGTGTGTCTGTGTCTGTGGGCATACCAGAGTTTCGGCTGTGACTAGCACAGCCTTTTTGCAAGGCAGTAAAACAAGTGTAAGTAGACACAGTGCTTAATTAGATTGTGCAAGAAGAGAACTAGAAAAGACTGATATTTTGTAAAACAGAGTTTATATAGAAGAGATGGATGAGATAAATTAGTTAATGAGACTTATGAGATTTATGAGACTTCAGTTGGTACTGCAGTAAGTCTTTACTGGAAACAACCTGCTGTAAGGATTTACAGTTCTCTGTAACAAACAGAATAGCCTGCCTTTGTGAGCAATTTCAGAGAGCCTTTGGTACATCAAGAGGCTAGCAGGCTGTGTGAGGTGACAGTGGCTGTCCCCTGGGCACAGGGACAGCTCTGGCTGCCCCGTCTCCCCAGGGAACACGGGAATGGCCTGTGGGCAAGAGCTGGATGTGCAGGTATTATTGCAGTGCGGTGTTTATGAGAAACACTGGTATTGCTCTTTTGCTGTTCTAATAAGTTTCAGGGCACACGCCCCGAGTGTAAATTAGAGGTTTCTGGTCGAGCGGATTCAGAACCTAAGGTCTTAGGGCTTGTGTGTGGGAATCACATCTGATACCTGCCACCTGGAGCTGTGTGTATAGGAGGAAAACTGAGAAACTACTGCGAAGGTCTGTAAAAAGGTTTGAGTGGAAGCAAGATAGGCAAGGAGAAATAAATAATGAGAACTGACCAGAGCAAACAGGTTCCTAAATTAGCCGCTTCTGGGAGGAGCTCACTGGGAGGAGGTTGCCAGTAAGAGCAGCTCAGAAAATAAAAAGATTTATAATGCTTCATTGCAGTTAGTACTGTTTTATAATAGGAAGATAAATGGGATAGAGTTTTTGTATGCTGAAATGTCTTTTGTTTTAAGAAATCACCCAGAATGACAAAGAGACTGTGAGATCAGACCGCCCTCTGGTCTTGGCCCTTGAAAAGAAAACAAGGCAAAGAGAAAACAAATCAAACATGTTGTTCAGCATGTAGCATAAGATAGCAACGTATGAAATCAGGCAAGGATTATCATGCTGAAATGCAAAGCAATCACAGTTCGCAAAATGAGTACATATGATTTGCTAAAGGCTCCTCCCAAGGTAAGGGAGGAGGGGTAAAGATGACCTCCCCAAAAGGGAAGAATTTTTGTCGGCACAAGGGTCACATATATTAAGTTTTAAATAAAGCTTTGGTACCTGTGGAGAATGTTTATGTTGTAGTGTGGGGAATGAACAACTGGCCAGTCTGAGAAGGCATACTTTTGCAAACCATTAAAGTAACATGTGTACTATGTGTACCTAAAAGCTTTTGTACAGTTCGCTCAATTTGCTAAACATTCTCAAATGAGAAAGGTTACTCTGGAGGCAAATAATATAAAGATGTTAGGCTTAATATTAACAGACACTGAAATTAAGAAAGACGTTAGTAAGGAGATATCAGAATAAGTAAATAAGTGTTTTCAAGGGTATGGGCCTCTGATGTACCAGGGAGAGTGAAAGATGCTCCCCCATGGGATGCTCCCCCATCAAGCTTAATGAAAGAAAACAGCCAGTGAGAACTGAGTAGTACCCTCAAAAGGAAGGTAAGGAAGGAATCAGTACAATAACTGATAGTACTGGATTAAGGGCTGTCAATAAGATAACACAGAATTTATACCCTGTGGTAGCAAATCCATAGACCTTACTACCTTGTTTAACACCTGAGCTAACCTGGTTCACTGGTTTAGGCCTAAGAGATGCCTTCTTTTGCCACTCTATCCACGAAGCCAGCCAGAAAATTTTTGCATTCAAACACAAGCTCACATAGTCCATGTTCCTGAAGGCTTCAAAATTCCCCACTCCGATTGGAGAACGGCTTGCAAAGACCCAGAGTCCAGGGAAGCTCCACAAGAGGAAAGGAGGCTGTTGCAGCACGTGGATGATCATCTAGTAGCCACTGGGACAAGGGAAGTAAGAGAAGCCTGGACGATATCTCCAGTGGACAAGAGATGCCACACGGGCCTTTCACCAGCTAGAGAGTGCCCTTGTGTCGGCTCCAGCTTTGAAACTTCCAGATGTAAGTAAAGCATTCTTTCTATTTTTCCACGCAAAGAATTGCCCTGAGAATATTGGCTCAAGACTTGGGTCCATACCAGAGGGTAGTTGCTTACTTCTCTAAGCAACTAGATGCAACAGCCAAAGGATGCCCAGGTTGCCTCAGAGCTGTAGCAGCAGTTGTGCTGAATATTCAAGAGGCACGCAAGTTTACCCTGGGACAAAAATGACTGTGCTAGTGTCCCACACAGTGTATGCAGTACTGGAAGTAAAGGGTGGCCACTAGCTTTCACCGCAGAGGTTTCTGAAATACCAGGCAACCATGGTAGAGCAAGATGATGTAGAGATAGTGGTGACTAATATTGTCAACCCAGCTTCTTTTCTCAGTGGAATAAAGGAGAAGCAGTACACCATAGTTGCCTAGAGACCACTGAAGCTACCTACTACAGCTGCCCAGACCTAAAGGACACTCCTCCGGACGATGCAGAGACCTGGTTCACTGACAAGAAAGCGACATTGCAAAGTTCACAGTGACTCCCTGCAGAGAGGTAATAGAGTCTGGACCCTTACCAACAGGTACCTCTGCACAGGATGCTGAGATAAATGCATGCACCCATGCATTAGAAACAGCAAAAGGCATTCAGAGCTGTGCATGCACATGGAGCCATCTGGAAGGAGAGGGGACTGCTGACCTCACAGGGAAAGAAGAGACAATCCAGCTGCTGCAAGCGTTTCAGCTACCTGAAAAAGCATATTAAGGCACACCAGAGAGTGAGCTTAAAATTGGAGGAAAGAAATGAGCTGGCGGATGGAGAGGCAAAGAAAGCAGCAAAGGATGAGGTAAAGATCTTCCTCGAAGGTAAGCCATAATACAATAATACTAATCAAAAGAGACGTACAGCTGCAAGGGGTGGGCTACCATTGAAAGAGAGCTAGTAATCCCTTCCCATTTTCGTGGTTGCTAGTGAAGAAAGGGCACTAGAAAACACACTAGGGCCTAACTACTTAAAGGCTTTTATAGAGTGTGGCTCCTTTCTCGAAATGACCAAGGCTGCCAGTGATACAGAGTGCATTGAAATGAAGTGTTGACTTCGAAGTAGTAATTCCCACAGGCTTTCTAGAACACACATCTGATTGAAAGAATTGTTGTATCGTTGTCGGTAATTTATATGCCACTATCACTCAGGTGAGCTGATAATGTGATCCTTGCCTCCAGACTAACCTCAAAATACCCCCTGGGCCGAAACTCGGTCAGACTGGGAGAGGCCATGGGCCTGTACAGCAGTGGCAAATCAACTTTTCAGAACTCCCAAGGAAAGGGGGGTATCAGTACTTACTGGTATTAATAGATACATTTTCAGGGTGGCCAGAAACATTCCCCACCAGAACTGTCAAAGCTCAAGAGGTGACCAGATCATTTTTACAAGAAATAGTACCACGCTTCAGTGTTCCAGCCACAATATCTTCAGATAAAGAATCACAGTTCATTTCCAAAATAGTGCAACAGATTAGTAGCCATCTGGGCATAGATTAGGAACTTCACACCCCATACCACCCCCAATCAGGCAGCCAGGTGGAGAGAATGAATCATTCGATTAGGCAGCAAATCATAAGACTGGGACAAGAAGTTAATCTACCCTAGCCCAAGCTCTTCCACTAGCACTATTGCAAATTCAAACTAAACCTTTTGAGCTAAAGGAATGCTGAATCGTTTTGGAATGTCTTATAGAAGACCATATAGAATACAAGGGGAATGTCCAGAATGTCCACCTACTTGGTGGCTTTAAGCAAACAGCTCAGAGTAATTGAGAAACATGTGGCTGGAACTCGGAGCAGGGAGTTAGATAGCCTGGGGATGATGTATATGTTAAGTCTCTTACAGAGAAGACTTTGGAACCATAGTGGGAGAGACCACTGAAAGTACTTTTCACCACCTTCACTGCTATCAAAATCAAGGAGCAGAATGCCTGGATCCATCACTCTCGGGTGAAGAAGGCCCAGAAGCCCCTTCAGGAGTGACACCAGGAGACAATGAACTGAGACTAAAACTTACTCGGGCAAAATGAGTATATTGCGGTCGGGAGTAGCTCATACTTTAGTGTACAGAATTGTTTTGGATGGAATTATAACTGAAGTTTTAGAACTAGAGAGTACCTCTACCCAAAGCAATGCTGAATGGCCTTGGTCCCTGTCATTTAATCAGTATACTGGATCCATGGGAAAACCTTCTGAGATAAAAGATTTTGTTGGGAATTTAGCTGCTAGAAAATGGAAAAGTACAAAACCATGGCTAATTCCAAGTCCTGCACCTGCACAGATAGCAGTGTCCTTGGGCCTAGCTGTAGTATAATAACAAACAGTGAAAGAGACATGAGAAAAGAGAGATGTAACCCCTAAGGAATGAGGATGAGTTCATGCTATAGTTTACCAATCGATTGCTTGGCTTACAGAATATTCATAAACTTATTATTTGCTGTATAAGTGTCTGATGCTCTCTTCAATAAACGGAATTTGCTTATCACTCATATTGAGTGTCTGAGTCTCCCCTCACCGACAAATGGCTCGCCCCCGACAAAGGCCCTCATTTCTCTGTGACAAGATTTAAACATATCTACTGTAGTAATCCACGAGAATCAGGTATGTGAGGAGCAAGAATAGCAGGAACAGGAACTGTGAACACTTCAAGGAATCAGAGAAGAAATCAAAATAAAGTGCTGGGTCATCAATAGAATGGCTTATGAGAGACCAGATGTAATTAGTGTCTGAACCTCCCCTGGTGTATATGAACACCAGGAAGTCTGTGATAACCTAAGTGAATCAGACTGTTGGTGTAATTTCACCCTGATACAGCCTGTAGAAGTGACCTGCCTTTGAGCTCGAGTTACTATCAGACTTTCATTTACACTGCACTTTTTACCACAGCGGGGCCTTATACACCCCATACTAGTTCAGACTCTACCCAAACTCCAAACTTGAACGAAACATAGTAACAACAGCTATTATTCAATCCAGAATGGTCTCTCAAACGTGTGGAGTTGATAATGCAAATTAACATCTCAAAAATCCAACCAGCCTGCTCCTCCTTCCTAAAAACTTCCTTTGAGGGCTGGACAACATGGTCACAAAAACAGGCATATCTCAGGAGCAGAACAAGAAAGGAAGGAGCCAGCTCTCCTGGTGCCTAAAACCAGGAACACCAAGAAATCAGTTTCCTTAGGTCATTTTCCAAGCTGGTTGGCTGAACCCCCAGGTAATGGCTGGTAAAGGGTGCTGAACTGCAGGTGGTGAATTAATCCAAGCAAGGAAGGTGATTTTCCTTATTTATAGCTATCCCTTTTCCTATTGAGATTTGGATCAGTGATTGTCTCAGTCTGAGGCGGTTGGATTCTGCTTAAAAGAGGTAGAGAGAGAGACCCCCTCAGAGCTCAGCAGCAGGCTGTAGGATTTTGAGCATCACTTTTGTGCTGAGTGTTTCAAATAGCAGAAACCTGATCCCAGTTTCTTCTGAGGCACTGCAATGAATTTAGTCTCTTCTCTCAAGATTTCCCCTCCATTATCTTCTGCCCTGAACACAGTCCACAGCTTGATCTTAGCTAGGGGCAAGGTGGGTGAGGATTTGTAGACCAGGAGAGACATTCCTGCTTGCCACACATCTGGGAAATCAGGTGCTTTGGAGGGGGAGGGAGAGGTTAGATTCCCTGAGGTCTCTACATTTCAGAACAAACATCTGTCTCAAGTATGACCTAAACCTCTGTCAGATACACTTGTGAAGTGTGTCTGAATTTGTAGTATGAGCCCAGCACATCCCTCTGGCAGGGAGGGATGGTCATGGACAGAAAGCAGTTCCTGTTCCCCATAACAAACATCTAACTGGCATATTAGGGACAAGATTAGGAGTTTTAAATAGAATTGATTCAGAAATACTGATGAATAAACTGGCTGCTGCAGCAGGTAGCCTAAACAAAATTGAAGCAGCCTTTATAAGTAATCTCTATTGGCATTAGGAACTAGCCAGTGACAGATTTCAAATGTACTGCCAAAGTAAGGAAGTATGAAGAGGCCGGGGACCAAGACCACAAGTTGATAGTAGAAGCACTTAATATAGTTCAAGATAATGTGTCTTTAGCTTTCAGTTGTATACAAGCACAGTTATGGATACAAGCAACAGCAGCTCTGATCATATAGGAAAGGGGTGAAGGTAATTTTCCAGCTGAAATTCGGAAAATTGAGTGGGATAATGCAATTGATATTGAAAGGAAGTTTCAATCCTGGTGGACTATGGTGAATTTCACCTATGATCCTGTTTCTAATGTGGCCACTGCCTTTGTGCTTACCATACGTAATGCCACTGTTTATGTTATCCATCCCATCATTGTCCTAAGATTAAACCATGAAGAAACAATACTCTATCCTTCAGAACGTAGAGTGTGGGCACGAAAAGATGAATGAAAAGTGGCAGACAGTAAACTTAGAATCCTGCATTACTAGAGAACAAATGGGATTCATTTTTGAAAGCAATACTGTTAATGCCCAAGATGTGTTTGGACACAGAACAGAGTATTTGCCACTTTGAAATTCATCCAGTCACTGACCAGAAAACTGTGCTCGTATATACTGGAAAGGGGTGTATGCTTGAGAACTGCTTGTGCTGCTGTACAAATTGATAGCAATTATGTTATTCTGTCTAGTAGAAACCATTCTAATCTCTGTATTTGTAATTTTGTTAAGATTATTGGGTGTGATTTTTCGTATTTGGTACCAGTAACATCCCACCAGCTGATTACAGCTAATTACACAATGTATCACAGACTACCACCTACCCCTATTGGGATGAACCTTACATTAGTAAAACAATTAATTAAGCACCAAGACCTATTAGAAGTCTTGAAATAAATCCAAGAAAGTGGAAAGAAAATCTTAATTACTGTCCAACATGATACAAAGGAGATAACCAGAGTTCTACAAAGAATAAAATAAAATATGGATCATCACTGGTGAGATGTGATCTTTGGGTGGTCACTAACTGCAAATGGAATCTTTAATAAGTTGTACCACTCTATTGTAATTTTACTAATATTAGTTGGGATAAGCTTAAGATTATCTATTACATTGTTAATTTGGAACTGGAGAATGCTACAAGGAATGGCTGTACTAACCTCTTTGTCAAACGTACATAGTGAAGCATTAAAAGACACTTATTGTCATGAGAGTTTTCATTAGGTAAAAGAATTTACTTATTTCCTTGGAAAGAGGGGAATGTGACAGAGTGGGGATCCGTTCTGAATTAGGTGAAGTGTCTAACAACGGTGAAAAGTCTGTGAGGCCAAAGCTGAAGGAAAAACTCGCATGCCGAGACAGCAAGGAGACAGAGAAAGAAAAACAGAAAAGACTACGAGGTCAATTTGCCCCGACCTAGAAATTCCTTTGATAAAGAAGAACTGGTGCTAAATGTCATGTGGGATGAATATGTATGAACTTATTGTGAAACTGTATGCATATGCATTTCGAAGGGGGATAAAAGGAGGTCTGAAATTTTCAGGGGTACGCATGCCTTTTGAGGAGAATTTTCTCCGTGTGCGTCCGGCGTTGTAAATAAACATACCGAACTTTACAACTTTCAGAAATTTGTGAGGTTTCTTCTTTTCTCTGCAAAACACCACAAACTGAGTGAAGCTCTCACTCTCACTCTATTTAATAGTTGACCATGGGGAGGGTTTGGCTACTGCTTTGGAAGTCGCACGGATGGCTTCCCGGGCAGCACGGGTGGTGGTCATTACCTCGTGGGCCCGTAAGCCCTCAGCCTGCACCTGGGGGGTGATCATGGTAGGGTCCCTGCCCAACAATCTTTGTACACTGGACCCGTGCAGTGGATGGTGAGGTCCTGTTACCTGGGCTAGCTCCTTTGTGCATTGATCCTCCCACTCCTGTTTGAAAACTAACATCCCCGCACCATCGAAAATCATTCTACACGTCTGTTTAATATCAAAAGGCAACATATCATCCCCTCCGAAAACGCCGTCAATGAGTGTGGTAACCATGGCAGAATTAATTCCCTTGTCTGCAATCGCTTTGATTATTGCTTGGACCTCCTTTGGGTTTACAGGGGAGTAAGTCCTCCATTGATTTTCGCCCACCCCGCCCACGCGGACTGGGAATACCAGATTGGCAGACTGGGTCCATTTTGTGCAAGCCATCTTTATGTTCCGCCAGTCTGTAAGCGGAGTCCGGTCTTTCTCTGATGACCCCTTCACCCACGCAGGACCCCTGCGACTAGAAACCTTGTATGCCGCTGCTCTCCCTCTGTTAAAGCTAGAATCCGAATCCGAACTCCCTGATTCCCGTTCGGTCTCGTCCCAGAGCGAGTCAGAGTCGGAGGCGGAAGTCAAATGATTCAGGACTTCCGGGCTGCTCTGCCTTTTTCCTGGGCTCCGACCCCGCCCCCTCCTGCGGGGGTCGGGCCGTTCCCTCCCCCTGGGGTCCCCCCGCCTCCTGCTGGGGGAGGTCCTTGCCCTATAAGGACTTAATTTGAATAGAGCGCTTTCATTGGTCTTACGCTCCACTGCAGGGGCCGCCCCTTCTCCCCGCTTACCTGCACGTGCGTTCTCAAGCACGCTGACTGCATTTCCGCCCCCGCCTCCTTACTTCCGCCCTCGACATGTGCTTCGGCGCCATTTTCAAACGCATATGGCGGGGGTAAGTCCCTGCCGGTTCCAGCGGGGTTGGCCTTGTTCCGCGCCTCCTCCGCGAGTCCCCGCCAGAACGCCCGCGCGTGTTCCACCCCCTCTGATGGTGAGTCCGCTCTCTGGGGGGTTTCCGCCGATCGCGCCTCCGCGCGTCCGCCCGGGTCAAGAATCTCTGCAGTCCGTGTCGCCGCACCCACCCCGAGCTGTGGGGTGGCCAGCAAGCAGGTTTGTGTGGCTTTCCAGGTTTCCTGCTGTTGTCGAGCTTTTTGCAGGGACTGGATAACTTTGCCCCAGGATTTTAGGGCTTTCCCTGAACCCGAGAGCATAGTATCCTGGGCCAGGGCTTTTGTGCAAGTGTCCCACACCCCCGGATGTAGGATATCCACGGGGCTTTCTATAGCCCCAAGCTTAATGAGTCTTGGCAATGCGAGAGTTAAATCCCTGATTTTACATTCTATTCCCCATTGTGCATGCATCTCTGTTACGACCTTAGCTATGGATTCCATGTTCCACGCTGGTCCGGAGGCGATTCCCTCCTGCTGCAGACGGTCCCGCCCCCACAGCCGCCATCTCTTGTCCAGGCGAATCCCCGTTCCCCGGGCGCTGATCGGCTTCCCAGGTTTTGGCACCAATATGTTGCCTTCTGATACAAGGCAAAGGCGAGCTGGTTCCAAGGAGTAGCACGGCGACCCAAACTCTCCAGGGTCGCTCGGGCCAAAGAGCACGCAGACACCAATGTGGTGGACAGTCAAAAGGCCTTTATTATCTCTTCTCGTGGGGTTTTATAGTCTAAGGGGCTTCTCTACGTCAGAGGGGGTCTGTCTTTACCATCTATGGTTAGTAAGGAGTGAAAATTTACTGGGTAGAAATGGAAAATTACTGGCATGTGATTTAGGGGGCTGCATTCCTATGTTAATTTTCTTATCTAAGGGAACAGGGGCCCTGTCTTCCTGTAACATCGCGAGATCTTCCGAACGCCTGACCCTATCTACCACACATACACTAAATATCTGCGGAGAGCCATATAATATGCACTTTTCGCAAGATGCAAGTATGTAAAGGAACAACATGATGACATCAAGGTCAGTGAAGAAGTTAAGTCCCAGATGGGAGGGAGGAGAAGATGCCTTGTTTTTGGAGCTGAAATCCTCTATGTAACCTTTGGAGAAAAGACTTTTATTCCTATAACGCATTAAACTACAGGGAGATGAAAGTGTTCAAATTGATATTGAACAAAGGCCTCCATGTTAAAGTAACCTAATGTTGAATTAGCTGTGATCCCATGAGAAGTCTGGACAGAGAAAGAGAGAAGAGTAGTTCTGTGCTTCCAGGAGAAGATCATCTCTGTTCCCAGGGATGAAGATGATTTTAAAAATAGATAATGAGAACTTTTTTGCCTCTGAACAGCTCATCTTTAAAACAATACCCCATAAGTCGACATGGCCCATTGACAAGCTGTGGGAAGGCTTGTGGCAATGGAAAGGACTTCACAATGGCAGGGTTCCCTGGGCAGTTGTTATTTGTGATGAAATTGAGAACCACGAGAGAACTGGTTTTTTCCTCTTGTGGAGAAGTCTCCATAACCTTAACAAGAGGGACGTCTCTCCCTAAGTGAACTGAAGAAAGACTATTTTAGAGGTGGTAAACTGACTGGAAATTTTAGGTTTGGTTTCTTTACATTGTCAGTGGGAAAGAAAAGGTTGTGGGGGGAAGAGAAGTGTTCTGAAGGGTTTGTTTTGATTATTACTATTTTTTTTCTTTTAGTTTCTTTTAATAAAATTTTCTTTATACCCTTTTAAAGTTTTGAGCCTGCTTTGCCTTTCTTCTATTCCTATCTCACAGCAGGAAATTAGCACCTTGATGATTGGTCAGCACTGAAGCCCACCATACTCATCAGTGCATTGGTTGGAAAATCTGCAATTGGCGAACCAAAACCACTACACAGGGTCAGGTTGACCATCTGCAAACTCCAAGCAAGATGTTAACCCTTTCCGTACTTCAATCCTCCCTCAAGTAAGAGAAAAGAACAAAATGCAAGCATATAAAAAAACAACATAAAAATACCATAGTCAGTGGAAAAAAAGTTGAGCCCCAGATAAAAAACATGAAGAGATGCCTTAATTTTAAAGCTGAAATCCTCTTGTAAGCTATAGAAAAAAAACTCTTTTCCCTATAACACATGAAACTATAAAGAAATAAAAAGCTCAAATTAATATTGAGCAAAGGCCTCCATACTAAAGTAAGGAAATGTTAAAGTAGCTGTAATCGCATGAAAAGTTTAAACAGAACTGTCTCTCTAAATAAACTGAAGAAAGACTATTTTAAAGTGTCTGACAGACACCTCACCTTACAAACTATAAAAGTTATGCAAAAATTTCACAAAACAGAAATCTTCTATATATTTCTGTGAGAAACGACTGCTCACTTTAAAAATTTTAAAAGATTTATTAAACCTTAACAAAAACACAATAAAAGGACTAAATAAGGAAAAGCTGGCCTGGGAGCCGGCCATGTAGTAGGCAGCCACAAGGACAGCTCCCAGGCCTGCTTTTCCTTATTTATTCCTTCTGTTGTATTTTTGTTAAGGTTTAATAAACCTTTTAAATTTTATAAAGTGAGCGATCATTTCTCACCATTGAGGAGTCATGAACCAAGATAAAAAAACCTCCTCTCCATGACTGCAGGGGATTTTGAATGTGAAATGTGTGCCCTGGCTCATTTTCAGCAGCTCAGTCGAATTCTCCTGCGACCCCTGGTGAGTGCAGGTATCCCCTGGGGACAGCAGAGGAGTAAATAACGCAAAAGAAGAAGGGGAAGGAAACTGCAGATCCAGAGGATTGTGAGTATAAGTGTGTGTATGCTTGAAGTGAGAGTGGGGTAGTACTGGGAGTGAGCTTAGGGTAAAAGATCCTCATAATTATTTAGGCCAGAATATAGTTCCGTAATTACAGTATATGAACGTGAGCTTCACATTAGTAATATATGGATCTGTCCTGGTCTGTTGAAGCTTCAGGAAGAAGGGGGGTGGCCCTGTCGCCGGCAAGATGCGGGTGGAAGAAGGGCAGAAACGCAGCAGGCGGGATGCCTAAAACATGAAAGCAAGTACCCCCTGCCCGGCAGGACACATGAGACTGAAAGATTTGTAAGAGCTCAAGAGCACTTGGAGGTCACCAAGTTGAGAGCCACGGTGTTAGAATGGTGGCAAAAGTCGCCATTCCGTACAGATGGCGCTTGTGGCGAGGCGAGTGGTCACAGCACATGGGGAGGGGAAGGAAGCTGCGTAACTACTCCACATGGAGGAGAGGGGCACACAGCGCTCAGTGTAGTGAGCTTCTGGTGTATGAGAAGCCTAATAACTTCAAAAGCTTACCAGCCGAAGGGCATGCCTGCCTGCGGTGACTTGGTGGTGGCCGGTGCTGGCAGGGCTGCCGCTTGGGGCAGGCCAAGTGCACAGGGTTTCCTGGGTGGGGGCCGTGGGAGAGGGCCAGCGGGGTTTCCTGGGCTGCCGCGGTGGTTCTCTCGACCTGGCCAGGGGCCGGGTCTGAGTGGAGTGGCGTCCGCGGCCATGCTCAGCGCAGCGGGTTTCAAGTGTGCACCGACCCAGCGGGGAGAAGGAGGGGGCCAACGGGGACCTGGTGGCGAGGGTATGCACAGCACTGCTGGCGGTTGGGGACTGGCCAGGGTGCGGGTGTCCCTGGGCTCCCCTGTAGAACCCACCACCGTGGACTCCTGGGATTGGGGTGCCACAGTGGTGGTGGTGCCCGGAGGCGGTGTTCAGAGACCCTGGAGCCCAGAGCCGCTGGTCCACTAGTGCGGGCTGCCAGTGGTGGTGACTGTGCTTGTAGACCAGGGGAATTTAGTGGTGTGGGGCCACTAGTGGCGGGAGCCATGGACGGTGGGGGCCATGGGCAGCGGGAGCCGTGGGCAGTGGGGCCTTTGTGCTCCGTGCTGCTGAGATCAAGGGCTGTCTCTGTTGGGCAAGGGGTTCCTGGCATGGTGGCTTTCAGTGGTGCTGACTCGATGGGGGAGACTGTGGCAGTCGGAGGCCCTGGAGCCTGGAGCTGCAGGTCTGCCGGTGCAGGCTGCTGGAGGTGGGGGCCGTGCTCGTGGACCAGGAGATTTGGAGACATGGAGCCACAGGTGGCAAGAGGCCACCACTGGGTGCAGCGGGCAATGCGAGGTGCTTCACGCGTGGTGCCACCAAGGGTTGGGGGCAGACTCAGTTGTGCGAGGACCTTGTGAACCACAGAGATCACTAGCCCAGCAGCAGTGTCACGGGACGTGGTCTGCATGGAGACCCCTGGGAGTCGAAAACTCCTGGTTGTGCAGGGGCTTCTCTGTGACCCACCAGTATGGGGCTGAGCAGATGCAGAGTGGGGACGCGCAAAGGCACAGTGTCAGTTCAACGGGGAGGAGGCAGTGACTTGGGGTGCAAGATGCAGTTATGTGCGACACAACAAGCGGTAGGTGCCTCTAGGGAGGTGACCCCGGCGCTGTGGGCTCGCCTGTATGGAGCTGCCCGTGGCAATTCAGGGATGCTGGGGGCAGCCGCACCCGGCAGGGCTGGCCCGGGAGTGCCAGGCTACAGAGACTCCCCTGCAATGTTCACTAGTGTGGAACCGTGTAAACATGGGGGCCCACATGGGCAGCTCAGCAGTTGCTTGCACTAGTGTGACGAGAGGGGGGCCTGGGGTGCTGAGATGCACAGGTTTCCCCACTTTCCCATCGGCATAAAGGGGCAGGAACACAGCACCACGTGAGTGACTCGGCACCTGCTTTTCGGTGTTCTGAAAGTGCAAGCTAATGATTTGCTTTTATTTTCCAAAAAGAAGGCAAAGCTTCATATTTCTTTCTCTTTTTTCCCCTCTCCTTTCTTTCTCTCTCCTAACTAATCAGGGAGATGAGTTCTGTCAGGAAAGCCTGTAGTTAGTCTATCAGAGAGGCAAGCTCTGTCTAGAGAGCCTGTAGTTAGAATGAGCTGTGAGCTACCCTCTACAATGATAGGGACCACAAGTACCCCCCCTTTAGTTAAAAGGTAAGAAGTACACTTATGGAATTAATCACTGTCATATATTTGGATGTTGTACATTACTGATAGGTTTCGTATGCAGATCCAAATGTAATTGAAGTTATGAAATAAGTTAGGAAACATCTACTAACATTCTGCTTTCATTAGTGCTTTTGAAAATACTTCATTTGTAAACTTGCAAAGCCTTCCAGAGAAAGCAGTTTCCAAATACCTTGTAGTAACTTAGCACAGAAATGCTGTTAACAATTCAGGATTTTATTTATATGAGACATCTTAATGATATCAGAAAGCCCTGAGCTGTTCTTTCTGTGTGGGATTCGATGCACTGCCTGATTGTATTGAATAATTTGAGCAATTCAGAAGCTAGTTTAATAAGAATTTTTGTATTGTATTTCCAAATGCTGTTCATGATATCAGAAATCCTCTTGAATTTTGCCTAAAAAGAGAGGAAAGATAGCATCTTATTTAAGCAGCTGGGCAGGGGGACTTGGGTTTAGTTTTTGTATTGCCCTCTTCAGAGATGATGCAACAAATCTATACTTGGCCTTAAAAGAATAGAGGTACAGGATGAGACATAGTAATATATGCCATGGGAACACTGAGAGAATTTGAAAATTTGGCACCTCTTCATTTCAAAACCTTCAATCTCATCTACTGGAAGGTGCCTCTGTATTTTCATCATTCTGAGAACAGGTGACAGCCAGTGCTATGCCATGTTCTCTCTCTTTTCAGTGCCTTTTTCTCTGGTTCTAGTTTGTATTCACTTCAAAGGAGAAACTTCTTTTCCTTATAATGAATAGGCCAATTTCTTATACTTGGTCTTTGTAAGAGAAGTACTTATCCAAATCTCCACAATCTAAATAAATAACCTCTCCTTCGGTGCCGATCAAACCCCTAGGAAAGATGGAATAACAAAAGTGCTCAGTTTTGTGCCCTCCTGCTGTTGGAGGGTGAGGCAGAAGGCAAAAATCCAACACAGTCTTTCTTTGACCTTTCCTTTATGACAACACTGTCTATTCCCACCCCAAAGGCACAGAGGGTAAAATACTGCCTGGAAGTGGTGGGGTGGTAGCAGGCAGTAGAAATCCTACTACTCTCTTTCCAGAAGAGCTCTGAGGAGTGCTTTACACATATGTGCCATGTGCCAGTGTGTATCTATGTGTACATGTGTACCAAGGTGTGTGAGTCTGCATATACAGTACCTGTGTGTGCCAGTGTGTACAGCTCTGTGTGCACACACAAGTGCCAAAGTGTACACATGTTGTGTGCACTACTATATGCATGTGTGTTAAACTACCCCCTCTCAGGTATGACTAAGTTTGTGCACAGCCCTGTGTTAGTGAGTGTGCACAGGCTCTGCAAGCGTGAGCAGGGCCCTGTGTAAGATATGTGTGTTGATGACACTACACATATTAGTGTACACAGATGTATATGCTTGTGTTCATGTACACAAGTTCTACTGAGTCAAGGGGCCAGCTGAGAATATAATTAGGATAGTAGAAGATTGCATATTATAGTTAAGATTTTTAAATTAGTTAAGAAGCTAAGTTAGTAATATAGCTAGCAAGGATCACATACCTTAGTTAAAGAGTAACAAATATATTAGGAAAAGTAAAGCTAGGAGTGACAGGGATAGATACAGTAATTGTTAGGGAGCAGAGACTATAGAAATACCTTTCCTTAAGAATATTCAAACAGTTAGGAGAGGCTTGGACCGTGACCAGGAGGTCAAAAAGTCCTGCCAACTGGCCATGGGTGAAGAGTTCACCATGAGGAAGATGGCTTTCTTCCTCCCATGTGCTCACTCCCTTCTTTCAAAATCCCACCGACCCAATTAAGGGAGTACAATTGCCCAACCTTAATGGATATTCACCTGATTATAATACAAAGCAGGCCGGTAATGATTATGTATTATGCGTCCTTAGAAACCACTTGGATATATAAAACCTTTTCTGTATAAATAGCAGGAGTCTGCAACTCCTTGCACATGTATTTGGAAATGATTCCACGTGTCTGGCGCACTGCAATAAATACCCTTCTTTTCAACTTTATTAGTTGAAGAGTCATCTGTCTGCACATCACTATGTACAAGCAAGTCTCGTATTTGTGAGCATGTGTGCATTAGTAGACACTGTATATAAGTGAGTGTCTCTGTGGCACACGTGTGCTGGTGTGTGCAAGTAGAGCATGCACAGCTCCATGTATGTACGCAAGTGTGTGCTGCTGACAGGTACCTCTCTACGCCAAGGTTCTATGCCAGTAAGCAAGTACCTGTGTGTGTGTACTAGTTCTGCACATACCCCTACGTGCAGACATGGGCTGAGCACACCCAGAGACATGGCTCTGGATGCACAGCTCCGTGCATCTGGCTGTTGCCCCACCTGAGAAAACAGACATGTGTTTGTGTGTGTGTGTGTGTGTATGTATGTATCACTACTGAGCTCTACTGACCATAGTATCCCCTAACTCCCTGTATATAATCTATTATAATATGTAAAGTTCAACTTAGTTTATAACAGAAATACAAACCAACCCATTCAAACTGCTGTTATTTATGTTCTTACCTCATGCCTTAATTTTGCTATAGATTTGTTAGAACTTATAAATGTGTGAACTCATTCTTGTATATTGATAGACTAACATTATTCCCCTGTTGCTGTACTCTGTGAAAGACAATTGAATGCCTTGAAGGTCTACTCTACATACTTTAAATAACTGTTTAAGTAACATTTTGAACATAGAATTTAAATTGCATTAGTCATTAATATAATTGTCCTATGAAAATTACAAGTATTGGTTAAGGGGAGGAACAGTGAAAAGTGTTAAAATAATTTGCTTAAAACTGAAGTATGGTGGGAACCGAGGGCAAGACCGGGTTGGCCCCTGTACTCGCCACTGAGAAGATTATAATCCTGCTGCAGGCAGCAACCCTGTAGGCATGGTAGGTGGGGTAAAAGCCATACTGGACCTCTGTTCAAAAACTCCACCAATCATTTTGCTTAAAACTCTTTTCCACTGTCCTCACCCACATCAACAGATGCTATTATAACTAATGCAAAATCAAACTTGACTTAAGAAAAACATGAGTAGTTCATCAAAAATCAAAAATGAGTTAATTGCTAGAGCCAAATAACTTATAAAAAAGAAATGAGGGTTTTGTTATAGATTGATAATGAGATGATTGGGTCTCGCAGTTAAGGATGAATATTGTGTGAATATTAAGAGAAACTTTATTGATGTATAGTTATGTTATTGTAGTTTAAATGTCCTCTGTTGTCCCCATAGTTCCCTTTCCCCTCCCTCTGTATTGTTACCATCAGACAGCCTGGGTTGTCTAGGACAGGTAAAAAGAAGGCATGCACATGTGCCCCTAACATGGGGCAGTTGGGAATGGAAAAGTTTGTTGCTGGGGGCGTGCGGCATGACAACACCTGACCCTCCAATCAAGTTGCAAGAAAGCAGTCTCCACCAATTAACAACAAAGAAGAGTTGACTGACAGATTTTGGGAGGGGCCAGGGTTGGCTGATGCAACCCCCCAGGGGTATAAAAGGCAAAGCATCCATCTTGAAGATGAGCCAGCTATGTGGTTGGCAGCCACGAGGGCAGCTCCCAGGCCTGTTTTTCGTTATTTATCCTTTTGTTGTATTTTTGTTAAGGTTTAATAAATCTTTTAAAATTTTTTAAGTGAACGGTCGTTTCTCGCATTTCCATGGAAATCCTTGGAGTTTCTCCCATGAATAAGGGATGCCTGCTTCGCGGTTAGTCCCTCAGAGGTTAAGTGAAGGAATCTGTACATTATCGTCATTTCAGTAGTAAGTTACATTTGAATCTTAATCAGTACTATTTCTCTTGCTACCTTTAATATTTAATATAAGTACCTTGATATTGTGCACTGCTTTATGCTATGCTGTAATCTACTAGTAGTTCTTTTTAGTTCTAGACTGTGTAGTAAGTAACTCTGATTAATATCTTTCACCTGTTATGTCCTGTTTAATGAATAATTTTACAAATATACCTGATCAGCCATCCTTAGAAATTGTGGACCAGAGTGATTTCTTAAATTCAAAATGTTGTCAAAATCTGAGGCTAAGGCAGGACTTGTCTGAAGCTCCCACTCCTACTGTGCCAGAGTAACTTTGGTGGGTGCCTGGCATCCAGCCAGGGTCAACCCACTAAAGTCTTTTTTGTGCTGAAACCTGGGATCATGAGGATTTTGAGATAAAGATAGTAATTGAGAGAGGTGATAGGAAAAACAAGTACTGAACAATGTTAGAGAGTAGAATGATCATGGGGAATTTTTGTTGTAATTGTAGTGAAGGGACAAGGCGTGGATTTTGTGCAAATTGTCCACTTTCGTTCTGTGTTGTGATAATGTTATTTTGATTTTTGTGGGGGGATTTTTTGTCCTGCTATGGTTGATTTTGTTGTGAGTGCAGGTTGTGTAGTGAATGTAATGATTCTTAAATATCTGATTCACAGAGGCAAGGGGTGGAAGCATCAGCGCTGTCTCTCCAACATTGCTCCCCCTTCAAGGGTCTGGGAGTGGGCAAGATCCTGGGAGGGGACACAACTAGTTCAGCTGACCCAAATTAACTGAAGGGATATTCCATATCGTATGATGTCAGCTCAGATATAAAAGCTAAAGGAAGGAGGAGTAACAGGGGGCATTCATTATTTATAATATTTGCCTTCCAGAAAAACTGCTCTGCATGCTAAAGCCCTGCTTCCGGGGAAGTGTCTGAACATCACTCACTGATGTGAAGTAGAGCATAAACTTTTTTTTCTCTTTGCCTATGCGTGCACAAACTTTCACTTTTGCTTTGGTAAACTGCCTTATCTCAACCTACAAGATGCTTTCCATCCTATTCTCTCTCCCCTATCCAGCTGGGGAGTAGAAGAGTGGCTTGGTGGGCACCTGGCATTGAGCCAAGGTCAACCTATCATAACCTCAACTCTAAACTATTGAAGGAAAAGTGGAAAGGATCTTTCCAAGTCCTTCTGGTAACCTACACCATGTTCAAGATAGAGGGAATTGAACTCTGCATTCATCACATGTGAGTAAAGCCAGCCACCACATAATTGGATGAGCAGAGTCCAATAAGGTGAAGTTTAATAAGTCCAAGTGCTTAGTCCTGCATTTTGGCCTCAATAACCCCCTGCAACATTATAGGCTGGGGGTGGTGTGGCTGGACAGTGCCCAGGCAGAAAGGGACCTGGGGGTACTGGTCAACAGCCGACTGAACATGAGCCAGCTGTGTGCCCTGGTGGCCAAGAAAGCCAATGGCATCCTGGCCTGTATCAGGAATAGTGTGGCCAGCAGGACCAGGGAGGTAATTCTTCCCCTGTACTTGGCACTGGTGAGGCTGCACCTTGAGTACTGTGTCCAGTTCTGGGCCCCTCAGTTTAGGAAGGACGTTGAGATGCTTGAGTGTGTCCAGAGGACGGCAACAAAGCTGGTGAGGGGCTTAGAACACAAGCCCTATGAGGAGTGACTGAGGGAGCTGGGGTTGTTTAGCCTGGATAAAAGGATACTCAGAGGTGACCTTATCACTCCTTACAACTTCCTGAAAGGTGGTTGCAGCCAGGTGGAGGTTGGCATCTTTCTCCAGGCAGCAACTGTCAGAACAAGAGGACACAGTCTTAAGCTGCACCAAGAGAAATATAGGTTGGATATTAAGAAAAAGTTTTTTATAGAAAGGGTGATAAACTACTGGAATTGTCTGCCCGAGGAGGTGATGGAGTCACCATCTCTGGATGTGTTTAAAAAAGACTGGATGTAGCATTCGGTGCCATGGTTTAGTTGAAGTGGTGTTAGGGTATGGGTTGGACTCAATGATCTTGAAGGTCTCTTTCAACCTAGTGATTCTGTGATTATGTATTCGCAATTATTTCCATTTCTGCTGAGATGTTCACCATTGCCATTTTCAACTGTGCTATTCCTAGAGGAAATACTTATGCCCTGATGAAACTATGAAAACCTGTGTTATATCTTTTTACAGGGTTGAACAGTACACTTTGACTTAATTGATTTTTCCAAACTTTCCTCTAAATTCCCCTAACAATCCCTGTAATTGAACTGGTGTGATTTATCATCTGTATGTGCAGGACAAGATACCCTGTGATACATTGTCCTGTCCAATTTCCAGGCAATTGTTTAGGGGCTATTCCATTTACATGCAACCACCAATAACCATCTGGCAAATCACAACTTAGAGTAACTCTTATTAAGGGGTCTTTAGTATGTCGGGTGTATAAATAGGTATGCCATTGTTGTGAAGGGACAAGTAAAGATTTGTTGAACCAGACCCATGGTAGAGGAACAATTTTGGTCCAATTGCTAGTGTTGTTAAAATAACCAAGATTGGGTCCTGCAAAATTTTCCAGGATAGAAATCCATTTTAATTTAGGTGAAATGTACATTTTTGAGTTGAGTCTGTGGTTAGAAACCATAGCTATTTAGCCAGGCTGCAAGGCCTAAGCTCAGTGAAGTTACTTCAGCGAAGGACAGAGATAAAGGAGGGGAGACAGAAGATGATAGAGAGAGACAGGGACTGCTCTAAGGGCAAGTCAACCTGACCTTGGAATTTTTTCTGATAAAAAGGAACCAGTGGTAAATGTCACACGAAGCTCATAAAAATGAATATGTATGAACCTATTGTGAAACTGTATGCATATGTATTTGAGAGAGAGATAAAAAGAGACCTGAAGTTCTCAGAGGTACATATGCCTTTTTTGAGGAGAGCAATCTCCGCGTGCATCCAGCGCTGTAATAAACATACCGGCTTTACAACTTTTACAAAGTTGTGGAGTACTTTTTCTTTTCTCCGCAAAACATTATGGCACCCCAGATGGGACTTCTCTGTCCCTGCAGGGGCAGGGGGGATAAATGGACCTCCAAGACGCGCCCTAGGATTTTTTTCCTGGTGGTGCTCTGCTCGTCTCTGCTTGCCTCCTGCGAGGACAGACAAGGGCCTGCTAACTGTCACAGACATTTTTTCATAGAAATACTTTCTTTGGGATTTGTTCATCTTCTGGGAAGCTGAGGCTCCAGAAAGAGAAGGTAAACAATGATTATCAGCTGCTGTGGAATGCAATAGGGTGCACCTGTTATTGGCTCATGTTCCATGTGTACAATTAAGGGCCAATCACAGGACAAGCTCCCTGGAACACAGTGTCAGAGAACTCTCTTGTTTTTAGATTCTATTCTATTCTTAGCTTAGCAAGCCTCTGCAACTTCTCTCTTTATTCCTTTTAGTATAGTTATAATGTATTATATATCATATATCAATAAATCCAGCCTTCTGATCATGAACCAAGATTCTTGTCTCTCTCTCACCCTGAAGATCCTCATCAGGTCGTTGTAATACTAACCTGCAGAGGAGGATACGCTATGTTTTGAGGGGCCCCTGGGGGAAAAGAGAGAGATAGGGAGTAAATCACACAGAGATGTCTGGGCGCAGCTGATGGAGCAGCTGGAGTTAGAGACCGGGGTTCGTTGTTCTGATAGGGCAGACTGCTAGCGACCCCTGGGGGTGGGTCGAGTTAATCTCTATGTGCGTGTGTGTGTCGGACACTGTGTTACTGTGTTCCTGTATGGTTAATGCATTGTGTGGTCAGTGCACTGTGTTTGTAATCGTGCAAGTATATATGTGCATGGTGTATAAAAGAGAGCGAACAAGTGAGTTCACCCGTGGCATGGGGGGGTGAGTACTACCCGCGTTTGAAGCAGCCGAGTGAGGCCCGAGGCGCCGGCTGACGCAAGCTGTGGGGGGCAGGGAGAGAAGTGCCCCGTGGAGAAGCGGAACAAGTGCAGAAACATCAGTGACTGTATTTATTGTGTTTAAATGTAGTGATTTGTGTAAATTTCGTACATTTTAACCGTGAGTACGAGCTCAGAGGGTTCCTTTGCTCTGGATGTTTGGACTTGATCTCTCGACTGTGTGCTGTTATTTTGATTGTGTCCAGGAAAAATTGATGTGAGTAAATGCCGAATTATGGTATGCTGTGTTGTGTTGAGAAAAGTGGGCACTTTGAGAGATATGCCCTTTCCCAGTGATTTTGTGTGGTGATTTTCTTCCGCTGCATTGTGGTAATTTGATTCTCAGATTGTATAGTGGTGTTTGTGGAGATTTTAAGATTTTGTTTGCAACAAGAGTAGCATTTTACACAGAAGAACTATGGTATGGTGATTTATGTTTAACTATGGTAAAGCGAATTAAAGGAATTCCAAGAATTCTCCCCCTCACAGCAATTCAAGCCTTGGCTCTAGTGAATTTGAGATAAAGTGGGGGGGAGGTGCATGTATGTCTGTGTCTGTGGGCATATCAGAGTTTCGGCTGTGACAAGCACAGCCTTTTTGCAAGGCAGTAAAATGAGTGCAAGTAGACACAGTGCTTAATTAGATTGTGCAAGAAGAGAACTAGAAAAGACTGATATTTTGTAAAACAGAGTTTAGAGAGAAGAGATGAATGAGTTTATCAGACTTCAGCTGGTACTATAGTAAGTCTGGACTGGGAACAGCCTGCTGTAGGGGACTTAGAGTTCTCTGTAATAAACGGAATAGCCTGCCTCTGTGGGCACTTCCTCAGAGCCTTTGGTGAACCAAGAGGCTGGCACGCTGTGTTAGTATTATTGCAGTGCACAGTTTGTGAGAGGCAGTGGTATTGCTGTTCTAATAAGCGTCAGGGCATGTGCCCCGAGTGTAAATTAAAGTTTTCTGATCAAACTGATTCAGAACCTAAGATCTTAAAGCTCGTGTGTGGGAAATCACATCTGATACCTGCCACCTGGAGCTGTGTGTGGGAGTGTAGGAGGAAGACTAAGGAACTACTGTGAAGCTTTGTAAAGAGAAGTTTGGGTGGAAGTGAGATAGGGCAAGGAGAAAGAGATAATGAGAACTGACCAGAGCAAAGAGGTTCCTAAACTAGCCCCTTTTATTAGGGGCTCACTGGGAGAAGGCTGCCAGTAAGAGCAGCTCAGAAAATAAAAAGATTTATAATACTTCATTGCAGTTAATACTGTTTTAAAATAAGAAGGTAAATGAGATGGGGCTTTGTATGCTGATATGTCTTTTTGTTTTAAGAAATCACCCAGAATGGCAAAGAGACCGTGAGATCAGACCGCCCTCTGGTCTTGGCCCTTTGTTGTAATCTTCGCTGCAGTGTTGTTCTTGCCTCTCTGCTGGGGCTCTTCTCCATTCTCTGCAGCACAGTCCTTCCAGTCTTCTCCGAGGCTCCTCCTGGGCTCTCAACCCACCCCTATTTATCTCAGTTACCTTCACGAGCTACAGCTGCTGCCCAACTAAGGACCCTGCAGCTGCAGCTCGTTTGGAGCAACTCGGACCCACACAGATCTTACAATACAACATATATTCAGGCCCACATATTTCCCCCCTTTTCTTTTAGCAATTACACAATGACAATACACATACAATCCCAGCTCTCAGGCTGCCACAGCTCTCAGCTGTCTTAGATACATACATAGAATATATACATATCCCTATACAGTCCCAGCTCTCAGGCTGCCACAGCTCTCGGCTGTCCAGGGGATTCCATACCTTCTCTCAATGTTTGGTTGTGTGTTCGTCCTCACACGGGGCCACCAGTTGTTGTAATCTTTGCTGCAGTGTTGTTCTTGCCTCTCTGCTAGGGCTCTTCTCCATTCTCTGCAGCACAGTCCTTCCTGTCTTCTCAGGGGCTCCTCCTAGGTTCTCAACCCACCCCTATTTATCTCAGTTACCTTCACGAGCTACAGCTGCTGCCCAACTAAGGACCCTGCAGCTGCAGCTCGTTTGGAGCAACTCAGACCCACACAGGTCTTACAATACAACATATATTCAGGCCCCCACAGCCCTTGAAAAGGAAAACAAGGCACAGAGAAAGCAAATCAAACGTGTTGTTCAGCATGCAGCATAAGATAACAACGTATGGAGTCAAACAAAGATTATCATGCTGAAATGTAAAGCCATTACAGTTCGCAAAATAAGTACATATGATTTGTTAAAGGCTCCTCCCAAGGTAAGGGAGGAAGGATAAAGATGACCTCCCCAAAAAGGAAGAATTTTAGTTGACACAAGGGCCATATATTCAGTTTTAAATAAAGCTTTAGTACCTGTGGAGAATGTTTAGGTTGTAGTTTGGAGAACAACTGGCCAGTCTGAGAAGGCATACTTTTGCAAACCTTTAAAGTAACATGTGTACTATGTGTACTTAGAAGCTTTTGTACAATTCGCTCAATTCGCTAAACATTCTCAAATGAGAAAGGTTACTCTGGAGGCAAATGATATAAAGATGTTAGGCTTAACATTAACAGGCATTGAAATTAAAAAAGACATTAATAAAGAGATATTAGAATAAGTAAAAAGGTGTTTTCAAGGGTATGGGCCTCTGCTGTACCAGGGAGAGTGAAAGATGCTCCCTCATAGTAATCAAGCTTAAGGAAGGAACACAACCAGTGAGAGTTGAGTAGTACCCTCAAAGGGAAGATAAGGAAGGAATCAGCCCAATAATTGATAGTACTGGATTGAGGGCTGTCAATAAGATAACACAGAATTTATACCCTGTGGTAGCAAATCCATGTACTTTACTAACTTATTTAACACCTGAGCTAACCTGGTTCACTGTTTTAGGCCTAAGAGATGCCTTCTTTTGCCTCCCTATCCACGAAGCCAGCCAGAAAATTTTTGCATTCAAACACAAGCTCACATAGTCCATGTGCCTGAAGGCTTCAAAATTCCCCACTCCGATTGGAGAACAGCTTGCAAAGACCCAGAGTCCTGGGAAGCTCCACAAGAGGAAAGGAGGCTGTTGCAGTACGTGGATGATCATCTAGTAGCCACTCGGACGAGGGAAGCCTGGATTGTAAGCCTTTTGAATTTTCTAGGACTCCAAGGATACAGAGTCTCAAAGAAAAAGGCACAAGTAGTGAAACAGAAGGTAATCTACCTGGGGTAAGAAGTGAGTGCTGAGCAGCAGACTTTAAGGCAGGGAAGCCATATGCCAAACCTCGAAACCCCAGACAACGAAGGAATGCCGAACCTTCTTAGGCATGGCAGGGTGGTGCCGACTGTGGGTTTATAATTATGGACTGTTCGCCAGACCCCTCTATGCTCTTATTGCCAATGGAAACAGAGATCTCCAGTGGACAAAAGATGCCTCCCAAGCCTTTCACCAGCTAGAGAGTCCCCTCATGTCGGCTCCAGCTTTGAGACTTCCAGATGTAAGTAAACCATTCCTTAATTTTTCCATGCAAGGAATTGCCCTGGGAATACTGGCTCAGGACTTGGGTCCATACCGGAGGGCAGTTGCTTACTTCTCTAAGCAACTAGATGCAATAGCCAAAGGATGGCCAGGTTGCCTCAGAGCTGTAGCAGCAGTTGTGCTGAATATTCAAGAGGCACGCAAGTTTACCCTGGGACAAAAATGACTGTGCTAGTGTCCCACACAGTGTCTGCAGTACTGGAAGTAAAGGGTGGCCACTGGCTTTCACCAGAGAGGTTTCTGAAATACCAGGCCATCATGGTAGAGCGAGATGATGTAGAGATAGTGGTGACTAATATTGTCAACCCAGCTTCTTTTCTCAGTGGAATCAAGGAGAAGCCGTACACCATGACTGCCTAGAAACCATTGAAGCTACCTACTCCATCTGCCCAGACTTAAAGGGCACTCCTTTGGACGATGCAGGGACCTGGTTCACTGATGGGAGTAGCTACATTGCCAGTGGAAAGCGATATGCAAATTACACAGTGACCACCTGCAGAGAGGTAATCGAGTCTGGACCCTTACCAATGGTTACCTCTGCACAGAAGGCTGAGATAAATGCATTGACCCATGACTTAGAAACAGCAAAAGGCATTCAGTTGTGCATGCACATAGAGCCATCTAGAAGGAGAGGGGACTGCTAACCTCACAAGGGAAGAAGAGACAATCCAGCTGCTGGAAGCAGTTCAGCTACCTGAAAAAGCATATTAGGGCATACCAGAGAGTGAACTTAAAATTGGAGGAAAGAAATGAGCTGGCAGATGGAGAGGCAAAGAAAGCAGCAAAGGGTGAGGTAATTATGGACAGATTTTCCTCGAAGGTAAGCCATAATACAATAATACTAATCAAAAGAGACATACAACTAGAAGGGGTGAGCTACCATTGAAAGAGAGCTAGTAATCCCTTCCCATCTTCGTGGTTACTAGTGAAGGAAGAGCACTAGAAAACACACTAGGGCCTAACTACTTAAAAGCTTTTTATAGAGTGTGACTTCTTTCCCAAATGACCAAGGCTGCCAGTGATACAGAGTGCATTGTAAAGAAGTGTTGACTATGAAGTAGCAATTTCCACAGGCTCCCTAGAACATACATCTGATTGAAAGAATCGTTGTCAGGAATTTATATGCCACGATCACTCAGGTAAGCTGACAATGTGATCCTTGCCTCCAGACTAACCTGAAAAATACCCCCAGGCCGAAACTCGGTCAGATTGGGAGAGGCCATGGGTCTGTACAGCAGTGGCAAAATAACTTTTCAGAACTCCCAAGGAAAGGAGGGTATCAGTATTTATTGGTATTGACAGATAGATTTTCAGGGTGGCCAGAAACATTCCCCACCAGAACCGTCAAAACTCAAGAGGTGACCAGAGTATTATTACAAGAAATAATACCACGCTTCAGAGTGCCAGCCACAATATCCTCAGATAGCGAATCATATTTCATTTCCAAAGCATTGCAACAGATTAGTAGCCACCTGGGCGTAGATTGGGAACTTCACACTCCATACTGCCTCAATTAAGCAGCCAAGTAGAGAAAATGAATCATTTGATTAAGCAGCAGATTGTAAGACTGGGGCAAGAAGTTAATCTACCCTGGCCCCAAGCTCTTCCATTGACACTATTGCAAATTTGAACTAAACCTTGAGTGAAAGGAATGATGAATTCTTTTGAAATGCCTTATAGAAGACCATATGGAATACAAAGGGAATGTCCACCCACATTGGGGAGGTAACAATGGCCACCTACTTGATGGCTTTAAGCAAACAGCTCAGAGAAATTGAGAAACGTGGCTGAATCTCGGAGCAGGGAGTTAGATAGCCTGGGGATGATGTATATGTTAAGTCTCTTACAGAGAAGACTTCGGAACCATAGTGGGAGAGACCACTGAAAGTACTTCTCACCACCTTCACTGCAATCAAAATCAAGGAGCAGAATGCCTGGATCCATCACTCTTGAGTGAAGAAAGCCCTAGAAGTCCCTTGTAGAGTGATACCAGAAGACAGTGAACTGAGACTAAAACTTACTCGGGCAAAATGAGTATATTGCTGTCGGGGGTAGTTCTTACTTTAGTTTACAGAATTGTTTTGTATATAATTATAACTGAAGTTTCAGAACTAAAGAGTACCTCTATCCAAAGCAATGCTGAATGGCCTTGGTCCTAGGCTTTTAATCAGTATACTGGATCCATGAGAGAACTTCCTGAGATAAAAGATTTAAACATACCTACTGTAGTAATCCACAGGAATCTGGTATATGAGAAGCAAGAATGGCAGGAATGAGAACTGTGGGCACTTCAAGGAATCAGAGGAGAAGAAATCAAGGTAGGATGCCAGGTCATGAATAGGAGGGCTTATGAGAGACCAGATGCAATTAGTGTCTTAACCTCTCCTGGTGTATATGAACACCAGGAAGTTTGTGATAGCTCAAGTGAATAAGACTGTTGGTGTAATTTCACTTTGATACAGCCTGTAGAAGTAACCTGCCTTTGAGCTCAAGTTGCTATCAGACTTTCATTTAAATTCAAATAGACACTGCACTTTTTACAACAGCAAGGCCTTATACAACCCATACTAGGACTCAAATAGTTCAGACTCAACCCAAACTTGAACCTAAAGTGTATGAAATTGGCCCCTATGTAGTAAAGAATGTGGGTAAACAAAAATTATTATTCAATCCAGAACGGTCTCTCAAACGTGTGGAGTTGATAATGCAAATTAACATCTCAAGAATACAACCAGCCTGCTCCTCCTTCCTAAAAGCATCCTTTGAAGGCTAGACAACATAGTTACAAAGACAAGTATATCTCAAGAGCAGAATAAGAAAAGATCTGAGTGTCCTGGTTTAGGGCAAATTTGTTAAAGAATCTGCAAAGGAGGGCCCCTCCAGAAAGCAAAACCCACACGGCCCCTCCCCCCAACCGGTTCGGGAAAAAATTCCTTGTAGAGAGGTGGAAAGAACCTGTTTATTTACTGGACACAGCACCCCCCAGCACACAAAATGAACAATACCCGATGACACCGCTCTGAGAAAGATGACAAAATCAGAAAGTCTCTTTCGGGGGTGGTTGCTCTGTTCTCAGTCCCTCCGGCGCTGGGGCAGCTGCTGCAGCCAAATATTCGGTGTTCCCAGGTCCCAGTCCAGAGCAGGTTCAAGATGGTCACAGAAACAGGAAGGGAGAAACAGTCCAGGAAGGGATGTGGACTGTTTAGCTAGAAGTAGCTAATAAGCAGAGGCCAAAGCAGAGCAGACGCGAGAGCAGAAAAGAGAGCAAGCAAAGCAGCAAGCTGAAAGCAAGAAGTGAAAAACAGCCCTATGTACTGCCCGTCTCTGTGTTCCTGATAAGAGAAACCCAAACAAAACTTCCACTCTTCAGAGCCAGTCTTAAAGGCACAGAATAGATGAATGGGGATGCAAGCATCATAACGTCATCCCAGGACACTGAGATATTAGGGACAGGATTAGGAGTTTTAAATGGAATTGATTCAGAAATACTGATTAATAAACTGGCTGCTGCAGCAGGTAGCCTAACAAAATTGAAGCAGCCTTTACAGTCATCTCTATTGGCATTAGGAACTAGCCAGTGGCAGATTTCAAAAGTACTGCCAAAGTAAGGAAGTATGAAAAGGCCGGGGACCAAGACCACAAGTTAATAGTAGAAGTACTTAGTACTGTTGCGGTGAGTTTTAAACTTCCAGGTCCCTTCCCCAGGTGTGCCAATATCGGTCTCCCTTCCCCCCTCGCCCCCTTGCTGAGTGAGTCCTGTCAATCAGGCTTAACATTCCAACAAGGCGTCGTGCGGTTGCCAAGTTCAAAGGATGCCCCTCAGGCCCTGAGGTCATTGGCCTGTCTAGGTGTCCCTCGTCCCTTGAGACCCCGCCCCCCCCACCTGGTTGGTGGCTCACCTGTCCCCACCCGTCCCCTCCCCCTGAGCTTAAAAGGTGAAGCAGGCCATGCGGTGAGGATTCGGTTGGAGCTGTTCCTAAGATTCAGACCTCTGTTACCATGGAATAAACCTCTGGATATTAAACCCTCCAGCAGAATCCTCTCCTTTTTCTCTTCACCATCGCTTGAAGCTTTCCTCCTGAGGTAAACGGAGTTCCTAACAAGCCTGGACTTGCTTAGGGCCCAGCTGCAACCACCAGCAAGCTAAAGGTGTCTCTGGGGTGATACACCACAGATGCCTCCTTTGGCCTAGCAGCGAGGGTCAGACTGGCCCAGGCAGAATCTAACTGGTAATATTTGGATTCATATTCCAATATAGTACAGTTCTAGATCATGTGTCTTTAGCTTTCAGTTGTATACAAGCACAGTTATAGATGCAAGCAACAGCAGCTCTGATCATACGGGAAAGGGAAGAAGGTAATTTTCCCGCTGAAATTTGGAAAATTGTTTGGGATAATGCAACTGATTTTGAAAGGACGTTTCAATCCTGGTAGACTATGGTGAATTTCACTTATGATCCTGCTTCTAATTTGGCCACTGCCTTTGTGCTTACCATACGTAATGCCACTGTCTATGTTATCCATTCCATCATTGCACTAAGATTAAACCATGAGAAAACAATATTCTACCCTTCAGAACATAGAGTGTGGGCACAAAAGATGAATGAAAAGTGGCAGACAGCAAACTTAGAATCCTGCATTACTAGAGAACAGATGGGATTCATTTGTGAAAGCAATACTATTAATGCCCAGAATGTGTGTTTAGACATTGAACAGAGTATTTGTCACTTCGAAGTTCATCTAATCACTGACCAGAAAACTGTGCTCGTATATACTGGAAAAGGGTGTGTGTGCCTGAGAACTGCTTGTGCTGCTGTAAAAATTGATAGCAATGATGGTATTTTGTCTTGTAGATATCATTCTAATTTCTGTATTTGTAATTTGTTAAAATTATCGAGTGTGGTTTTTCGTACTTAGACCGAGTGACATCCCACCAGTTGATTGAAACCAATTACACAATGAATCACAGACTATCACCTACTCCTATCAGAATGGCCCTTAGATTAGTAAAACAATTAATTCAGCACCAAGACCTACTGCAGATCTTGAAGAAAAACTCAAAGAAGCAGAGAGAACTGTCCAATGTGATACAAAAAGAAATAACTAGAATTCTGCAAAGAATAGAACAAAATGCAGATCATCACTGGTGGGATGTTATCTTGAGGTGGTCACCAACTGCAAATAGAATCTTTAATAAACTGTGTCATCCTACTGTAGTTTTGTTAATATTAGTTAGAATAAGTTTAAGATTATCCATTATCAAATGTACATGGTAAAGCACTAAAGTACACTTGTTGTCATAGGAATTTGTACGAAGTAAAAGAATTTACTTCCTCCTTTTAGGAAAGGGGGGAATGAGGCAAAGTGAAAATTTTCCAGGATAGAAATCCATTTTAATTTAGGTGAAATGTACATTTTTGAGTTGAGTCTGTGGTTAGAAACCATAGTTATTTAGCCAGACTGCAAGGCCTGAGCTCAGTGAAGTTACTTCAGTGAAGGACAGAGATAAAGGGGGGGAAAGAGAAGATGATAGAGAGAGACAGGGACTGCTGTAAGGGCAAGTCAACCTGACCTCGGAATTTTTTCTGATAAAAAGGAACCAGTGGTAAATGTCACATGAAACCCCTAAAAATGAATATGCATGAACCTATTGTGAAACTGTATGCATATGTATTTGAGAGAGAGAGATAAAAAGAGACCTTAAGTTCTCAGAGGTACGTATGCCTTTTTTGAGGAGAGCAATCTCTGATGCGTCTAGCGCTTTAATAAACATACCGGCTTTACAACTTTTACAAAGTTGTGGGGTACTTTTTCTTTTCTCTGCAAAACAATTATTACTATACTATTAAGAAAAACCCATAGCCCTTGCCAGACAGTCATGACACACATGGATCCAATTGGTCAATGAATCCAAAACACCATCACCAGTGTCCAATTAAGAACTCACCCTTTGGTAAACAAATCTCCATAACACATTCCACATGTGCACAACAACAGGTGCAGCAAGTGGAGAAAAGAATTGTTTCTCGTTCTGTTCTCTGAGCTTTCTCACAGCTTCTTAGGAAAATCCTGGGAGAGAGCTATGTCTCTCTCTGTTCAGAGGATATGCGATTACGACACAGGCACCCCCAAGAATGGTGAGCGCAACTGTTGTACTTCTCCACACAACCAACAATCTCTTACTCTAGTATGGTTAGCTATGGATTCAAGCAAAGATACATAATTATTAGCATTGAAGTTTATAGTAAATTGCTAAAAAGTAACAAAGCATAACCATGTATTCATAGTTTATGACTGTTTTTCAGTTTCAGTCCTTCAGTATCAACAGCTGTTGCAGTCCATTGTTTAATAGGAGATTTATTGACTCAGGTATAATGAATCCAGGTAGGTCTCTCTTTTATGCAAACCACAGTGAAAGCTGTCAAAAGGACTTGAAAAGGTCTGTCCCACTTCTCCTGTAGACGATCACCAGAAAAATTCTTAACATATACCCAGTCACCAGGATCAATTGCATGCAGTTTATGATCTGGCTGCTTAGGCTGATTTTCAAACACTGTATTAATTTCAAATATTCACAGATATATTGATTGCCTACTTGAGCCAAATTTTCATCATGAGTAGCATTCAGTCCATAAGGTCTACCATAAAGAATTTTGAATGGGCTAACCTTTTGTTTTGATTGAGGTTTGACCCTGTGAGAAATGACTGCTCACTTTTAAAATTTTAAAGGTTTATTAAACCTTAACAAAAAATTACAACATGGGACTGAATAAGGAAAAATCACAGTTCTGGGAACTTCCCTTTCTCCCTTTCCCCCCCACCCCTCCCCCGCCATCCATGGCTATTGCTCCCCTTTTTATACATTTTGGTGTTGCATCAGGTAACCTTAGCCCTTCCCAAAGTCTGTCAGTTAACTATTCATTGCCGTCTATTGGTGGAGACTGCTTTCTTGCAACTTGACCGGAGGTCAGGTATTGCTATGCTGTACCTCCTAGTAACAAGCCTGCCCTCCCCCCAAATGCCCTGACTACTAAGGCAATTACAAGGGGAGGGGAAAGAGGACTATGGGGGACATAGTACAATAACATCACTACACATCTTAACATACACATAATATCTGTTTATTAATTGTGAGAGCTAACTTTTACGTTACTTTTCTATAGCAACCCTGAGTCGCACAAGGGCGATAGGTAGAGCTTGGTACCACTACAAATTGGTTTCCTGGCAAATTTTTGCTATTTGCTGTTTTATCATATGGTTCATTTTCTTTACTTAACCACTAACTTGTGGCTTCTAGGGGGTATGAAGCTGCCACTGAATCCCTAACACTTTGCTGATTGCTTGTACAATTTTTGCACAAAAAAATGCATTCCTCTGTCAGAGGAAATTTCCCTGGGTAATCTGAACCTAGGGATGATTTCATTTAGCAATGCTTTTACTACTTCTCAAGCTTTGTTTGTTCTACAAGGGAATGCCTCTGACCACCCAGAAAAGGTGTCAGTTAACACCAATAGATATCTGAAAGCCCCCTTTCTTGGGAGTTCAGAAAAATCTATTTGCCATACTTTCCCTGCAAAAGTTCCTCTGTCAATCACTCCTTGTTCTAGCCTAATTGTTGTATTTGGATTGTTCTTTAAGCAAATGCCACATTGTGATGTTGCATCCTTAATGACTTCTAACAAACATGGGTGTTGGGGGTTGGGTTTCTTTCTTTTTCTTTTTTTTTCTTTTACTTATAGAATTTTTTCCCATAAGTTGCTAGGAAACTAACTGGTGAGTACTTATGGGTGCTTATGGGTACATAAGAAAAAAGAAAAGAAAGTGGCTGAAGTCGGGAGATGAGGGCATCATCTGGCTACACTTCTTTTTATTGGAGAGTTTCTCTCTGAGGGGGAAGATACCGCAAGTTTTGAGGGCAGGTAAAGCACAGGGTTGGGGGCAGCTGCTCTCTCTTGCTCTTGGCATTGGAAGGAGGATGGTCAAGCTGTTGCTTACTGCAGGGACAATTCGCTATCACCACCGGAGTCCAGCCCTGTACTTCTTCTTCCTTTCTGTGGGTGAGCCTTTGCTTGTAAGAGAAGCTGTTGGGCTGGGACCTTATTATCACCTACCTCACTAAAAGAAGGACCTATCACCATCTGCTCTTGTGCCTGGGAATCCTGAGCTCACCTCTTCCTGCCCTGCTGGGAGCCGGGCCACCGCTGTCTCGCCCCCCGCTGCTTCTTCGGCACTGCTCTGGATTTTTCTACATTGTAGCCCCACAGTTCCAGCTACCACTGTGGAGCTTCTGAGACATCTCGTCCACCAGCCCAGGATTTTTGCTCATTTCCTGCACTTCCAGCTTGGTGCTCCTAAGAGTCCTGCAGGGACCTGGATCGACTGCCCCAGGCCCAGGGTTTGGTGAAGCAAAGCCTCTCCTTCATCCCTTCCCGTCTCTGCCGATGTGCAAAATGCATGTTATATGATTGGCTCTTCGCAAATATTAAATTAATACTATATGTGTTATGTTGGAATGTTATGTTGCATTTTTTTTTTTTTGTAATGCTGTATTAATCCTTTTAAGTAGTGTGGTAAATATAGTTTTAGGCTATAACATAAAATAGAAACTATGTGATGTAAGATACTTTTTCTAACTAGCTCAAGGAATGGATAAGATAATCAAAAGATTCTTCACATAGAGATAACAGCAACAAGACACCAAAATCCCCAAGAGAAGAATTATTGCCTCCTTATCGGGAAAAACCAGACTTCTTCCACCTTCTTCAAGACTTCAAGGAGCCAAAGAATTGATTTACAAGAGGAGGGGGGAAGTTGTCAATAACCAGAAAACACCCTTTGTTTGAAAATAATTTTTGAATCATGTATAAGATACATGAATATGCAACAGGCTATTGCTTTTGATCCTTTGTTAGCAAGGCGTGCTTTTGTGGCTTCATGCAAGAGCATCCAGACATCCGTAACTCTTTGCTTTTTATTGTCTTTTATTGTCCTAATTTTGATTGTCCTAATTTTTATTACTATTTTATTAAAATTAAACTTCTAAAATTTTAACACAAGTGATTGGCATTTTTCACAGCCAAGAAGGCTGCCACGGGGTTCCTGGTTGTGTTTGTTTGTTTACCTTGTTATACATCCTAGTAAAGAACTGTTATTCCTATCCTCATATCTTTGCCTGAGATCCCCTTAATTTCAAAATTATAATAATTCAGAGGGAGGGGGTTTACATGCTCCCTTCCAAGGGAGGCTCCTGCCTTCCCTAGCAGAGACATGTCTTTCAAACCGAGACAGTGGGTCTGCAACTCGTGCTCTGAGATATTGGTAGAGGGGGTCTACTCCCCAAGGAGTTTTATCATGTTCAGATTTCACATAGTGTTTCTAAGGTCTTTCAGGTATTACTAATCGGTCTGTTTCTAACTGTCTCCATCCATTCTCTAGAAGTTTCCCTTTATTATCTTGCATCCATTTGTAGTCTGATGGCTGATAATTTACTGATTGCCCAATATCTATTTCACTGGGTATCAATACAGCCAGTACTGGCTCCTTCCTTTCAGTGGCCAGCCTAGCTTCATAATCTGCCAAACTCTTACCTTCTTCAGGGAGAGTGTCCCCAGCAATGCATAATTGCCACCTGTGATGGGAGTTCCACTGCTTCAAGGAGTCTAAGGACATTGGTTGCATATTTGATAACATTCTTCTGAGCTGTTAAGAGTCCACTTTGTCTCCAAGACGGGCCATGAGCATGGACAATCCCATAAGCATATTTGGAGTCTGTCCAACTCTTGATGATTTTTCCCTTGGCTAGCTCCAATGCTCGAGTTAGAGCTATAAGCTCAGCCTTTTCCACTAAAGTTCCTGCAGGTAGTGAATTTTACTTGATTACCTTAGAGACAGTGGTCACAGCATATCCAGCCATCTGCATCTCTTGTTTCATGAAACTGCTGCTATCAGTTGTCGGCATCTGGGAGCAGTTCTTTTTTCAGATCTGGGCGGCTGGAGTACACAGCTTCAATGGTTTCTAGGCAATTGTGTACTACTGGTTGGCCCAATTGCTGTGCTAAGACTCCCAGAGCTATCTCCTGTCTCTCATGTGAGAACAGCTAAGGAGTCTTACTCATGTCAGGAAGTCCGAGGGCTGGAGCTCTCATAAGTTCGCACTTCAATTCTTTGAAGGCCTTGTTAGCTTCGGGAGTCCATACCACAGCATCTTTAGAGATCTTTGCTCATTCATATAAAGGCTTCACAATCAATCCATAGTTATACAACCACAGTCAGCACCAACCTGTAATACCAAGAAAAGTGCAAAGTTCTCTTACAGTCTGTGGCTTAGGTGTTTAACAGATTGCTTCCTTCCATGCATTTCCCAGGGATCGTTGTCCTCCAGAGATCTTGTATAGGAAGTAGGTCACCTGTTGTTGCACCAGTTGAGCTTTCTGTTGGGAAACTTAAAAGCTATTTGGTCCCAAAAAGTTCAACAGGCTCATTTGTTGCATGTCCTGGATAGATGGTGACAGTGGAGGGGGGGGGGGGCGACAGTCCCCCTCTTTCGGGCTCTGCAGAATCCCAGCTACCAGTGCAGGCGCAACACGGAATAAAAGGGCCACAGCATGGGCCTGGGGTGGCACTGGGGTTACTTTATTTGATGGTAAACTCTCTGAGTCCCGGGGTCCCAGGCATCGAACTGGGGGCAAACAACAGCTTATAAAGGGGGGCAGGTCTCAAGGGAGGATACAATGTTCAACTAATCAGGAGAACTGGAGGTGGAACACAAGTCAGGGAATACAATGTATAAACCAGTAAAGGATTTCAAGGGAGGAAAACTGCTTGGGATAGGAGGGGTTAACAACTGGATGCGGGGGAAGGGGTTTGAAACTTGGCAGGGAAGTAGCTAAGTAACAGATAAACTGACACCTGGCTCAATTAAATAACTAAGGCAGGTCTGTGTCACTCTAAAAATGGGGAAAAAACCCAAAAGAACTACTAAACCACAAATCAAACAATAAACGTGCCAAATAAAAAAACACAGCACAACACTCATTGTCCACTCAGGGCATTCTTTAGAAGTTTTTGTAGCAACCAACAAGTAATCTAAATATTGTAGACGTGTACCTTCCCCAGGTGGAGATTGCCATTACTCTAATTCTTTAGCCAACTGATTTCCAAAAAGCGTGGGACTGTTTTTGAATCTTTGAGGTAACACTGTCCAGGTAAGCTGGCTTTTCCTTCCTGTACAGGGATTTTCCCATTCAAATGCAAAATCATCTGACTCTCTTCTGCGAGAGGTAAGCAGAAGAAGGCATCTGAGATCTATGACTGCAAACCAGATTAAATCCTCTCATAATTTTGTTATCAGCATGTAAGGATTAGCTACTGCTGGATGGATACTTTCAGTAATTCCATTAACTACTCACACATCTTGTACTAGTCTGGAGGTTCCATTAGGTTTCTTTACTGGCAATATGGGGGTATTAAACTCTGACTCACATTCTTTCAATAGTCCTGATGCTAGAAACTTATTAATTATGGGCTCTACTCCTTTTCTATCTTCTAATCTTAGGGGATATAGTTTCTTAGTCACTGGCCTGTGTTGCCGGGCTTGCAAGGGTTCCTCAGGGGTGAAGAGATAGACAAGAATCTTGACTCTATGATCAGAAGGCTGGATTTATTATTTTACGATATATAATACATTAAGACTATACTAAAAGGAATAGAGAGAAAAGTTCAGAAGCTTGCTATCCTAAGAATAGAAAAGGAACAAATCAACAAAGGAGCTCTCTCTGATTCTCCCAGAGAGAGCTCAGTCTCTGATTGGCCCTTAATTGTAAACATGGAACATGGGCCAATCACAGGTGCACCTGTTGCATTCCACAGCAGCAGATAACCATTGTTTACATTCTCTTTCTGGGGCCTCAGCCTTCTAGAAGAGGAAAAAATCCTGAAGAAAGGATTTTTCACAAAAGATGTCTGTGAAATTTCACCTTTCTAAATTCTACAAATTAAAAAGAAAAATGCTGGTGTGGAATGGACAGGGAATTTCTTCACCTGTAAAACATACAATACTAACATATCACTAAAACAATCTTACAATCTAAGAAAATGCAAAAAACAATGCAAAGAAAATTCAAGTCCAAGCAGCTGAGTTTCAGGAACAGTCCATGGGCTGAAGTTCTTCCTCTTGGACATATCTGGAAGTCCTTTTTGGTCCTGAAACAGGCTTGCTGCAGAAAAAGTCCATCAATAGTTATCAAAAACCATTGACAGTCATAAAACAATTTCAAACAATTTTGAACCATTTGTGGAATGTCCTTTTCTGGCCCTTCAATGCTTCAGAGCTGCTGCCAGCTATTTCAATCCTTTTTTATTTAATTTTTTTTTTTTTTTGTGATCGAAAAGACCAGCAGCAGCAGAGCAGCCAGAGAAAGGCACTGGGAGGCCCTGGCCCATGTACGGACCAGGAACCCCAAAACTGGCCCACAAAAGGCGGGCCAGGATCGGTAGGGGGATGCAAAACCCCCAAAGCTATGAAGAGGCCGGGTGGTGAGCCTGGCCCAGGGACCTCCTGAGCCCAACAGCCCAGGCCAAACCCACGAGGCAGGCTCTGCCTTGCCACAGGCCTGCACCCTGCTGCCAGTACAATGGCAGAACGGGTGGTGAGATGCTTCCTTTCCCCAAAACCACTGAGGCATGCCAGCAGCAGGGAAATAGAAGCATTCCCCAGAAATCCCGTCTCGGGTCTGGAGATGTTTGTTCCCCAGAGCAAACAAGCCAGGATCTCTTCCAGCTCTGCTCTCTGCCTCTGCAATGCAAATGCAACAGGTGTGTCTCCCATCTGCCTCACGGTATCACACCCACCGGGCTGGGGACCAAAGGCAGAACTTTCGGCAGAACACACCCGGCCCTCGCCGCTGGGACGCACAAGGGGCGGCAGAGATGGCAACCTCCAAGGGCCAGCACCCGACCAAACATCCCCCAACCCGCCGATAATGCTGATCTCGAAAGCAGGCAGACGGGCTGCACCCACAGCCAGCTGGCGAGCACCCCCTCCTCCACGGAAGGGGAGGGCGGCCGCCGCGGCCGCTGCTGCAAAGGCAACCAGCGCGGGACGGTCCGAGCTTGAACAAGCCGCCGGTTCCAGGGCAGCCTCTGACGCAGACACGGAGGACAAAGTCCCTGACGGCGGCAGAACTGCTGGGGCGGCCGGTGGAGGCGGCGGGGGGACCGAGGGGGCTGGCGGAGTGGCCGAGGCCGGAGAGAATGCCTCCCCCGCTGAGCCGGAAGCAGCAGACGCGTCTTCGTCGCCTAGCAACAGTGGCTCAGCTGCGGGAAACGGCGTTTCTGAGCTCGCAGGCAGGGAAGCTGCAAGCGCCCGCACCCGCAGGGCGGGCTGAAGCGGCAGGACAGCCGGGGGGGCGGCGCCAAGTAGCTGTTGTCGCCGAGGGCGTCTCCTAGCAACACAGGCGCAGGCGCAGGAAGCGGTGCTTCTGAGCTCTCAGACGCAGGCGGGAAAGCCGGCGGAGGCGGGGGCGTGATCGCCCAGGGGGGCGGCTGCACCCGCCCGGCAGGCGGGGCCTCGGGGACCGGTACCACCCCCATCTCTGAGCGGGGCGGGGTCCAAGAGGCCAGCTGTGGCGGGACCACCCACTCCCATCCCCCTGGAGAGAGAGAAGTGGGGGAGAAGGACCGTTCCATCTGAGCATGCTCCGGAGACAGAATAAAACAAACTTCTTCAGCTTGCGGCAGAGTTTCACCCCCCCCGCCGGGAAGCAGGGGGGGCTTGGAAGCAGCAACTCATCCCCCAAAGGATCTTCTCCCACTAGGGATGGAGGGAAAAGAGCCTGTCCTTTGCAGTTAGCAATCCAGGGAAAAACAGCTGCTCTCCATTTCAAGATAGAAAAGAGTACACAGAAGACGACTGGGTAAACGCGGGGGAATCCCTCACCATGGTCCAAAACGAATTGGAAAATGGATTCCATGCACTCCCATACGAAAACATCCAGAGCATACAGCACATCAGTAAAGAACCCAAAAAGCTTTGCCCATCAAAAAAACTCATAGAGATCTGTCTCTGACAGGAAAAGTCCGTCCTCTTCACCCCATTTTTGCCAGAGGGCAATAAGTTTCTCCTCAGAAGGAGAAAATTGAACCTCATCCTCTAAAGGAGGCGTTCCCCATATGAACAGCCACAAACTACGAAAGGCTGCATCTTCAGGAAGGGAAAAGCCAATAGTACCTTTTGAAAGAGTCCAACATGCTCTGGCCAGCTCCATGGTGCTGCTGCTCTTTCCGAACATCTTCCCGGAGGTTTTTCAGAAGGTTCACTTTGTGGTCAGCCTTGGCTGTGAACTCGGTCCAAGTCAGGATCTTCAGTTCTTCAGCTCCTGGCTAAAATCCACTTCTGTGGTCACTTGTGAAGCAACCATCAATGCTGCACATTCGGGTTCACCCAGTGCAGCAATTTGCTCCTCTGGTCTCCTCAAATTGATTTTTGTCCTCAGTCGGGGTTCACCAGATGTTTCTAGGCTTGAAGGGTTCCTCAGGGGTGAAGAGGTAGACGAGAATCTTGACTCCATGATCAGAAGGCTGGATTTATTATTTTAAGATATATAATACATTAAGACTATACTAAAAGGAATAGAGAGAAAAGTTCAGAAGCTTGCTATGCTGAGAATAGAAAAGGAATGAATCAACAAAGGAGCTCTCTCTGATTCTTTCCCAGAGAGAGCTCAGTCTCTGATTGGCCCTTAATTGTAAACATGGAACATGGGCCAATCACAGGTGCACCTGTTACATTCCACAGCAGCAGATAACCATTGTTTAACTTCTCTTTCTGGGGCCTCAGCCTTCCAGAAGAGGGAAAAATCCTAAAGAAAGGATTTTTCACAAAAGATGTCTGTGACAGGCCTGGCTCCTGTTTGTAATTTTAATAGGTTCAGCTAATTTTGATCTTCCTGGAGTATCAGTATTCCACTGTGGAAACCCAGGGCACCCAGGAATATTTCTTTGCTCTGAGGTGTCCTGACCCCCAGGGGAGCACTGACTTTGACCCCCTCATTCATGGAGAAAGTTTCCTAGACTTCAAGATAGGCTAAAATCCACAGAAGTGTGAAATAGATTATAGAGAGTAGTGTAGGTGTATCACTTGATGAGAAATTTAGGTTTTGGGATTTTTAGTATGTTGCGGATGGAAGCAAGATGGAGGGCACAGGGCGTCATCCTGGGTTTCTTCTTCATGCTTCTTCATCCTTCTTCTTCATGGGTTTGGGTGGCATTTTGTAATTGGGCAGAAAAGTCCACATTGTGGGCTCTTTGGGGTCAGTTATTGGGTTAAAAGGGAAAAAAAATCTAGGTTTCAGTTCTCAATTGGATAGTTTAGTCTTAAAAGACCTTGTAACGAGATTGTTAGCCATTTTGTGCCTTCTAATGAAAAGCTGGAAAACTCATGATTGTGAGGCTGTTTTACTGATAAGAAATAATAAACACCTGAGTCCAAACATGAACTACCGTCTCAAGTGCCTTCAATCCAAACCCAGAGAAACCAATATTCCATATTCCTGGGTACACCTGATTCAGTATTTGTTCCAAATAGGTGTCATTACTTCCTGTCTCTGACTCAATTGTTAATCCTGGCATTTTAAATTTTATTTCTCCTTCTTTAAATTCAGTTGTTGCTTCCAAATTTTTGGGTAAATCCCTGCCTAACAAAGATTTAGGTGAATTCGGTAAATAGAGGAATTGACGTATTCCCATTCTTTTCCCAATTTTGTGTTCAAGCAGTGTTAAAAAGAATGCACTTTCTGGTTGGGGAGGGCTCCCTTGACTCTAATGTATTTTTCACTTTCAGGCACCAAAGCTTAATTCAAAACTGAAAATGTGGCTCCAGTATCTATTAAAAATTCAATTTCTTTATCATTCCCTAGTTGCATTTTAACCAGCAGGTCTGCCAGGGTCAGATCTGCTGGTCTCCGTCACTCACTGTTACCTATGGCTGTGGTGACAGCCTCTTGCACTTGATTTGCCAAGTCAGGGCTATGGCGCTTCTGGTGACCTCTTTTGCAAACTGCACACTGATTGGTCCCAGTCTGGGTTGTGATTGATTTGAGCCCCCTCTGCTGCTTCCACCTCTGCCTCTGCCTTTACTCTGTCCTTGACCACACCCATCATTTTGGTGCTGATCCAGTGCAGCCACGAATGCCGTGGTCAGCTTTTTCTGTTCTTGCTTGTCCCTGTAATTATATACTCCCCAAGCTTCTCCCATTAATGCTTCCATGTCCCTGCTTGATGTTATGAACAAAAATTCGGTTAATTTTTTGTTGTGAGAAAGAGTTACAGGGACGCAGCCAGATCTCTGTCTCTGCCAGGGTTCTTCGTGCTTTGTTATTGTAATTACGGGTCGTTGGTGTTAATAGTTGTTTTTGTCTTAGTAAAAGCCCTGGCTGGGGCGAGGTAATGGCCCTTCTCCCAGACAGTAACGGGTGGGGACCTTCCCAACCAATGAGGAGAAGAGACCTGGAGGGGGGGGTTATGCAAAGTGACTCCAGGACCAGCATGCTGTGGGGGACTACAGCTCCAAATGCACAGAGAAAACCCCAAAAACAACGAGCCAAATAAGAATTGAGAGACTAAAGTGATGTCTGGACATGAGGAGCCGATTGCTGGGCCTGCAGAGATGCGGAGTCCCTCTTGCCCTGACCATGGGAGTCCTCCCTGGCGGCGAGACTGGGCCGACGAGGCTGAGAGAACCAACATCTGACGGGGACACCACGCCCTAAAGGCTCCCACGAGGACCGGATCCCCTGGCTCTGCCCCTAGTGGACAGAGCTGCACATGTCCTCCTCCTCTGAGTCGCCCTGGGAGACGCGACGGGGACTGCAGCCCTGCCGAGCCGCCCAATCCTGAGCTGATCACTTTTAATAAAGGCATTAAAAAGGAGAGGAAGTCTCCTGGCCCTGTTTATTTCACTTGAAGGCTCTCTCATTTTCTGAAACTCAAATATGATGTCTCATCTTGATTGCCCTAACATTAGAGAAACTAACTGCTGTGTGGCATTCACATTCTCTGAAAAAATCCCTTCGCCCAGGATTTTTCTCCTAGGAAGCTGAGAGGCCTCAGAGAAAAGGAAAACAATTCTTATCTCATTTGTTTCTCATGTGTTGTGCTTGTCTGGAATGTGTTTGGAGATTGTTTACCCAAAGGTGATTGCCTGATTGGATTGTGGTGTGAGTTGTTTTTACTCTTTGGCCAATTTGGGCCAAGCTGTGTTGGGACTCTGGAAAGAGTGACGAGTTTTCATTATTATCTTTTTAGCATTCAGTAATATCTTTTCTATATTCTTTAGTATAGTATAGTACAGTATATATTCTTTAATATAATATAGTATAAGAAAGTAATAAATTAGCCTTCTGGTAAGATGGAGTCAGATGGCATCATTCCTGCCTTCGTTGGGGCTCCCTGCAAATACAATAAGTGGTGACCCCAGATGCTGGCTGTAGCCTGAGCTGAAGAACCAAGACCCTGAAATCGGGCGGAGTTAGCAGCCAAGGCTGAACACGTGAAGATCTGCTGAATCGCTGAATCCTCTCGGAAAGTGTCTGGAGACCCTTCGTGGAGCCGCAGGACAGGAGACACCGCAGGGACAGCCTCTGGGACCCCGCGGACTCCGAGTAGCCTGTTGAAACCGATCACTGCCGCCTTCTCCTCCCCAGGAGAGGAAACATTAACCCTTCCCCACGTTTTTCTGGAGAAGATTTCTCTCTCAGAACTGCGTTTTAGCCCCTAGCCTTAGAGGCAGGGGCGGGGGACAGATCTCCCGACGATAGCACTGCCCCTGACCTGGGGTGGGTTTGCAGTTGGAAAGAGATGCCTGCAGAATTAGGTATCCGATTTTCTCCGTCAGAAGAGGATGCCATTTGGGTGTGGAAAGTTCTCATTCGTGGTAAGAAGCTCCCTGTGTCAGAAGAGGCTCTACAAGCTTTTCAGTTGGGCGAAAATTCATTGGTTTCCCGTGGGTGAGGTCACCTCCCTGGAGCTGCAGTTCTGGGACTCACTGGGTCACCTTCTCTGGGGGGAATGCAGGCAAGATGCGAGTGTACCCCAACTACTACCGGTCTGGTCAATGCTCTCCCGAGCTCAAAGGGGCAAAACCCCGAGGCAAAGCAAATCCACTTTGGTGGGCACGTCCGACTTGGACGTGGGGGAACACCTCGCCTCGCACAGAGGGCCGACAGCCCCCCCGCCACAGCCGTCAAAAGAATCGGTTCAAGGACAGAAACTGCTGGTTCCCATCCCCCCGCACCGCGGGGGGAGGCCCATTTCCCATTTTGCCCACGGCTCAGAAGCAGTTTTTTCTGCCTCTCTGGAGCATGCACAGGAGGAGCCGTCTCCAACTCCTCCTCCTGTCCCCCGTGAAGCATGCGAAGCAGCTCCGGCAGCGACAGGGCCGCCTCCAGCACCGCCCCTCACCGTTTTTTCTGGGTTGCCAGGCAACGCAATCGCCGGCAGCTATGAGCAACGGCAGCCTGTCACCAAGAAGGGGCGTGCCTCCGCTGCTGAGTGTCGTCCCGAAAGCGCTCCGGCAGCCGCAGACTCCGCCGGCCCTGCCCACGGCCGCGCCTTCAGTACAGCCTGTCATCGTTCCAATCGCGGCGACCTTGCCCGCCTCGCCGCCCCCACCGCCTCCCGCCGGCCCGGCTCCCGTTCAAGATGCCTGCTGAGAAGCTGAGGGCGGCCCCCGACCCGCCCCGCCACTCCCACCGCCTTCTGCACCGCCCTTCATGGATCCCAGCGTGTTGCTTGGCAACGGTTCAGCGGCGACGCAGACTGCGCCGGCGCTGCCCCTCCTGGAACTACTGGAACCAGGAGTAGCCGCAGCTGCCGCCTCCGAGCCTCCGGTGGCTGCTCTCTCTGCATCGGTGCCGGCGGGGCATGCACTCCCGCCGCCTCTGGCGGCGGTCCTGTCGCCTTCAGAGGCTCCGTCCTCCGCATCAGCATCTGCGTCGGAGCCTGTGACCGGCCCAGCGCCTCCCCCCGCCCCGACCCCAAGTTCGTCAGACTGTCCCAAGCTGTCTTCCCCTGAGGCAGCGGCTGGGACAGCGAGAGACGACACCGGCCTGTCCCACAGCGGAGGCGGTACGGCTTGCTTGCTCACTGCCGGTGCCGCAAGACTGAACGCTTTGAAACTCGCTGTTTTTCTGGGAAACAGCATTTTTCGCGGGCATCATTCCTGCCTTCGTCGGGGCTCCCTACAAATACAATACTGCTGCTTTCCCATGTCTGATGAGGGGTCTAGGGTTGTATATTTCCGCAAGGCTTCATGAAGTCTGTCCAAAAAACCGTCCTTGTTTAACTTGGGATATCATCGACCAATTCACTGCCTCTGGGATAGCATTTTCCAATCCGATTCTAATTAAATTTCGGTACCTAAACAACAACACATAATCTCCTTCATCATTTGGGATCCATTGGGAATTGGAATTGGAAAACACCTGTTCCACTGTACCCTGCAGGTCTCTGCCAGCAATTTGTCCCTCTACATGTGCTCTGGCTGTTTTAATTATCAATTTCTTTTCTGTTTCTGTAAGCTGTGACAACATTAAATCAATATCACACCAATCAGGGTCCTGGTTCTTTACAACCAACTCAAACCTTTTTGCAACTTTCCCGGGATCCTCGCTGTTATTTCTAACTTCTTCTCTTCAGCTATTCAGATTGCTAGTGGAAAAGGGAACCTTCACTCTCATTGCTTCTCCCCAGGGTCCTAATACCTCTCACAGAGGGGATATTAAAGGCAAAACCTCTTTCGCTTTACTTCTCATCCATGCTGTTATCAGAGTCCCTAAACTCGTTCCCTCGCCAGGATCATCCATCTAATCCTCACTACCGCTCGGGCTTAGGGGGGGAGCAGTTTGAGGAGAGTGTGTACCTGGCCTTGGATAATCCAGATGTAAATCCTGAACATGTATAACACTGTCTCCTTCATGCTTGTCCACTAACTTCAAACACCTCTGCCCTATACTACATGCAGAACAACATCTCTTCATCATCCGCTTGGTATCTTTTTCTAATGCTAAAACCAAAGGGTCCTGCGGAGCCAATTTTATGCCACATTCCCTCTGCCACTCAGGCTTATTTCTCAGAATACAAAAACTGTGTACATTGCCCCATCCCACTTTGATTCCCTCCTTAAAATCAACATTAGCTGCAAAACAATATTGTAATTTAAAGTACCATTCACAGGCCATTTTCCCCCACTGTCCAATCAATAAAGTGCCACCATTGGTTGCAATATTTTAATAAATCACTTTTCTTTATGTTACCTCCTGGAATGCCTCCGAAGTCCCCCCAGCTGGCCAAACACACCCTAAAAGGCTCTTTATCACTATTTCTTTACTGCTGGAACTACCCATTTCAATATAATCTCAATTGTACATGATTGCACTTCATAGCAAAAATACAAATCCTACTTTTGTCAGGTCTTAGCCCCCACTCACAACACCAGCACACAGCGGATATCGGAGGTGTGACAGACTCCAATATTTTCTTTTACAATTAAAACACTCAATATGCACCCAAGGGTCACACAACCACAGGACACTGAACCAACACAATATTCCACAGACAAAACAAGGAATTGGGGTCTTATAAATGGAAGGAATGGAACAGGGTATTGGAGCAGGATGGGACATGGATTAAAACTTTTAGCAAAGCAAACCGTAAAAACTTGTGGCAAACACCCAAAAAGTAACAGCTGTAAAGGCACCAACACAATGAAAACTTTTGGTAGACACACAGCAGCCCGTAACAGTTGTTAGCACACACACGGAAAAGAAACACTAATTTTATACAAAATACACAAAACACATACAATAATCAATCTCAAAATTCCAAGACCAAAACCAATAGTAAAAGTCATCAGTCTTCTTTCAAGGACTCTAACTCCTTGTTTCTCTTTCGGGGACTCTAACCCCTTCCTTCGGGACTCTAACCCCTATGTATCAACTTCAGGAATTCTCCTGTGATACAGCACCCATCTTATATCATCACATACGTCTTACAGGAGTTTCCTAACCAAATAAAAATATTTAAAATTACAGATAGCTTAAATTTTCTGCAGTTGGTTTGTCCTTGTCTGCCCTCGCAGAGAGGCAGTTAAGCGCGGAGTCCCAGGGCATGCCAAGGGAGTCCCCAACTCCAACAGATCTTGCAGCCAGGCAGAGAGATCCTGCCATGCTAGGTCGCCAAAACTGATGCCTGAAAGGTAGGCTGGAAATAAATCCCCATAGACCAGCAGATATTTGTTTATTGCAGCGCTGGAGCTGAGGGGGATTTCTCCTCCTAACTCATCCACCTTTGTCAAGTGCTGTGGTATATTTATACAGTAAGTATTGCTTAGTGTTACTAAGTCATTATAACATCATCATATATGCTCTGGAACTAATTTACATAGTATGATCTCATGGTTATAAATCATTCTTTTGCACTGTGCTTGTGCCTCCTCAATTCAGGGGTCATCGGGGGTCTTTGATGAAGGCTTCCAAAATCATCTTCACATCTGAACTTTTCAACTTTGTCTTTGGAGCATGCACAGTTACGGTGTTCCTTGGCCTGTCTGATCCTAACCAGTGAGACATGGGGTTGTGAATTAACTTGGGGTAGAAACCAATTTTGGATTTCGCTGGAGTCTACTGTTTAAACTTGTTTAGACTGTTAACTTGCTGTGCTCCCAAAAAATCTTCAGAAAGAACAGAGGAGATTCAAGGCTACTTAGAAAGGAATACAATTGTCCAAGCTGAAGAGAGATAAGGAGGGGCCCCACCGATCTTGGGCCTGAAGCAGACAGAAAAACTGAATCTGGGTTACAAGAACAAAACTGAATGTGGATTACAGCTACGTGACTGGAGAACTGCGCAGGCTCATAAAAACTGATAAGACACTTTTAATACATATGCATATGTCTTTTATGCATATGCAACAGGTTAGGGGATAAAACAGATGTGGTGTAGAAAGCGAAGGGAGACGACCCATCCTTTGATCAGCATCGAACTCCAATTTATTGATCCAACATGCACATTTTATAACCGTGTTAATTAAGTTCATACATATTGCAAAACCCGAGCTCATCATTGGTTACAGATTAAACATTAATCCCTCCTTTTGTTTTCAATACCTGTGGTTTGTTATTGAAAACAAGATTTGTTTTCTCACCCTGATATGAATGGTTCTCAAGGCCTTCATGTTTGTCACTTTTGCTTTCCCAAAACTTATCCAAGGACAAGATATTTACCTGTTATGAAAAAACAGCCTGGGAACTCTGCTGTTTATAGAAATGTGCCTGAGAACCTTGTTGTTTACAGAAACAGGCTTGGGAACTGCTGCTTACAGCTGCCTTTTACTTTTCCATCAGCTGTAAATTTTCATAGCCTTTTTTCCTTCAAGCCATGTCTGAGCAAAATTCTCCAACAAATTCCTGCTTTTTTTCTTTTTTGCACAAGGAGGTTAGTATGCCAGGTTTTTCTATCATTCTACTGACCATATCCCGAATACAACCAAGAATACAAAGCAAAATAAGCAAAAGCATTCAAAAGCACACTTAGTATCTCTATAAGGTTCCCCAGCCACGGTCTGAGCAATGGCTTTTACCCGAAAGGGTTAAAACCACCCCCAGCTGAGCCATAATGTCCTGCCTTATCAGGCATTGCACGGTAGGTGGTAATTGGACTCAGAAAAGAAGGCTGTTAGCTGTTTTCATTCATGCGAACCCGGAGAGGAGGCGAACAGCTAGGGCTAATAATGCTGGAATCGACCCCAGTGTCCAACAAGCTTGAAATTTCCACTTCCACCCTTTTCTTGGGTTTCTCAGAAAAGTTCAAAGTCAGTAAGGTAAGTCCTCCGGTGGATTCAAAACCATTTCCGCCCTCTCTTGTCCTTTTGCAGTCTGTAATCCCATAGTCATTTGGCTCAAGTGGATTGATTTGAAGTGGTGGGAAAGTAGTATGCACCATAACATATAGTCCCAACAAATGCAGATCATAAAATAAACATCTAGCATAAATCAAACTTAACAACACTTAAAATATTGTAACTTAATAGAACTTAACATCATTTAAACTTAATAGAAATTAAACTCAACAGAACTTAACTTAGTAGAACTTAACTGACTTTAAATTCTACATAACTTAAACCTAATATAGTTTAAACTTAACAGAATCTAACTTAATAACACTTAATAGATAATTTAACTTAAACTACTTAATAACAAATAAAACTTACTATAAAAATAGAACACAGCATTTACTATAACTTACTTACAGGCCTGATTCTAAAATACTAAGATGAAGCAACTTTCTTCATATGTTTGCTATAGCATTTTTACACTTGAATGCACTTAAACATAAGGAGTTTGTTTTTAAGGTATGCCTATGGAAAATTCTTTTGAATTCAGTGCTTGCCTTTACATCTATCACATCCAAGCAAATCTCAAAGAACATAAAAAGCACACTCACTACATCTCACCCATACAATCGCTTCCACACATCTTTAATATTTTTAAATTTTTCAAAATACAATTTCGGAGTCTGATGTTCTACCGACTGAGTTATTTGGGCTTCTGATAGTTAAAGTCTCTGTTAATACAGGTGATTTTAAGCCAGCATAACGAATGCTGAGCCAAATCGGCCGAAATTTGACCCACGCATTCACCGCTGATTTCTGTTTCACAGTCTCTGCTAGGAAGAACAGAAGTCCCCTCAACTTAGGTGAGAAATGTCTCGATAGCAATGGTCCTTGGTGACACTTGTTTATCACCACTGGTTTCTTAATTGCAGCAGGGATCTCTTCTTTCATTGACAAAAAGTCGTACTCACCACAGCTGTTAGGTCCAAAGCCGAAGCCCTCTGCCGGCTGCGGGGTGGAGGGAGAAGCGCTCCCACTGGAAAAGCACTCCGGTCCCGCGGCGCTTGTGTCGGAGCGGGCGCGACCCCCCCGCACTGGGTGCGGCGCGCTCTCCGTCCGTGCTACAGCCGTGGCGGCATGGGTCAATCCCCCCGCGGCGGCTCCGCTCCCCCCGCGGCGGCTCCCCGTGGTGTCGGGTTGGAGACAGGAGAGGGTGCTGATGCTGCAGCGACGACTTCTGTTGGTGCCTGGTCACTGCGGTTCGTACTCCCAGGGAAGTTTCCCGATTTCCGTCTGCAAGTGCTTGTATTATGAGTGTCCGAACGGCATCTCCGGCACCAGAGTCCTGCAGCCTGGCATTCCCGGCGCTTGTGACCCATGCCTCCGCATCGGTAACATTTCATGCGGCCTCTTCCATTTGCTGGTGCCAATGCAACTGGCACTTGAAGAGGTGCAAGAGCAGCTAACACCTGATTCTGAGAGGTCCCTAGCCCGAATTGTGCTACGCATTCATTTACAAGCCCTTGCCAATGAGCATTAGATAACAATTGCTGGGGCTGAGATAAGATCAATTTAGTTATCTCATGACAATCATTCTCCAGAAGGAGAAGGTTGGCATCAAAAATATAATCTAACATCTGTTTGGCTGGCTCACTTTTCACTTCAAACTGACTAACAGTAGATCTCAGTTGAGACAGCAATTTCGAATCAAAATCTGTAATAGTAGCCTGCATGCTGCCTCCCTCCTGTGCCGTGGATACATCAGGACAAGCCAGCTGGGTAGCAGCGCTGATAAGCTCCCCCTCCCGTTTATTCATAGCGTGGCAAGTGCAGCCCAGGCCAGCTTCCGTTACAATAGCCCCCGCTAGGTCGTTTTCCGCCCCAGGGATCGGCTGATTGATTTTCGGGAGCTGATTGGGGGGGTCTCGGCCATGGCTGCTGTTGTTCAGGGGGTGTGGGAGCCTCAGAAGCGCTCTGTGTAGCCTGGCTTGCATATCTATAGGATATGCTATAAGACAGATACAAAAATAATTTTGTGCTGTTGTAAGGCTTAAACAAAACTCAGGTGTGCCAATACGATTTACAAAAGTAAGCTAAAAGAATAATATGTGTGCAGATTCCGTTAGTGTTGATTGCTTGATAAGCTTGTTCTCTATTCGCAAACAATAGATATATATTTTAAACAGGAATGATCTCACTTATGAATGCTTCCAATTTTCTTCTGTACTTAGAGTTTCTCTGATCTTCATGATAACATTCTGCACAAAAATCATAAAATAAACATCTAGCATAAATCTATTTTTGTTCTTTACATTTACTACATACAAGCAAGACTTAAGGGATACAAAAGGCACATATTACATCTTACTTATACAATCGTTTTAACACATCTTTAACATCTTTAAAATTTCCAAATTACAGTTTCAGAGTCTGATTAGTTTCTTCTACTATAGAACACTTATTACAGCAAAACAGTTGGTCAAATGACAAGTTACATTAGAGGCTTTTTCTTAGTTTCTCAGTCTATTTGTGGTTTCTGATGTTTAAAGTTTATGCTAATACAGGTGATTTTAAAGACTCAATGCAAATTGCTATCAATTAGTCTAACAACAATAGTAAGTTTTAACATGCTGGCAGACGAGCGTCTAATCAACAAAGTTCTCACTGGTTGTTCGCTTGCTGCAGCAGGCTCTTTGACTTTCGTTTGCATGTGTTGCAGCTTGTAGTCTGTTAAGGTACAGTTTATCGAGGTTGCTATGTTTAAACTGAGGCCTCCGCCAGATGTGGGACGGAGGGGGGGAGGCGCTCGCAATGGGAAAGCACTCTAGTTCCGCGCTGCCGCTTGTGTCGGAGTGGGGCGACCCCCCCGCGCTGGGCTTCTTGGTTCAAGCTTTCTTTAGGTCCCTGTTTGGGTGCCAATTGTCACGGCGGGCCATTTGTCTGGGTGCAGGGAAGGCTTGGGACCCTCAATATGAGTGTTCAGCAAGCTTCGTTTATTGAAGAGAGCATCAAACTTTTATGCACAACAAGTAATAAGCTCATGCATACTCTGCAAACTAAGCAGTCTATTGGTTACACTACAATATCAGCTTCTTCATTCTAAAGGTGTTACATTTGCTTTTTCTCATGTCTCTAGTCTCTTAACTACAGCGCTTTGTTATGGTAACACAGATATGTTCAAGGAAAGTGTCCTTGCAGGTGCAGGACTTAGATTAGCTGGGTTCTTGTAACGTAGCTATTTCTCCACACCATTCAGCTGTTATAGGATCACTGGGATGAACTGGCCCAAGTGATTGATATGTTTTCAATTCTTCTATCAGTGTTTCCAAAGCCTGTTTGTGACTGTCAAGCCATTACCAGTTTTGATTTTTCCTCATTAATATGTACAAGGGTCTTGCTATATACAAAAAGCATGAACATGATTTCTTCAGTATCCAAAAGTGCTCACGCTCTTTTGAAGCTCCTTTTAAGTAGTAATGTTTTGCAGAGAAAAGAAGAAACCTCACAACTTTATAAAAGTTGTAAAGCTCGGTATGTTTATTTACAACGCCGGACGCACACAGAGAAAAATTCTCCTCAAAAGGCATGCGTACCCCTGAAAATTTCAGACCTCCTTTTATCCCCCTTCCAAATGCATATGCATACAGTTTCACAATAAGTTCATACATATTCATCCCGCATGACATTTAGCAGCAGTTCTTCTTTCTCAAAGGAATTTCTAGGTGAAGCCCCAAACTGCCCATCCGATCAGCATTTTACTACTGCACAAGAACATAACTTTGTTATCAAAATGCTTAGGCAGAGCCACAGACTGAAAATCAACCCTGAGCAGTCCTATCCCATTCCCATCCCATTAGCTACTCACGCGACCCCTAACACTAGAGCCATATCCCATATCACCGGCGTGTGGTCTTATGTTAGGTACAAGGGGATTCGCCCCCATCCACACTCAGGAATTGCTTATGATGCTGTATGGTAGGTTATTCATTAATCCGGAAGCAATCCTGGAATTATTGATAATGCTGTATGATAGGTTATTCATTAATCCAGAAGCAATCCTGGTGGATCCTTCTGTTTGAAGTTTGGTAAGCAGGGCAAACAATAAAGAGAGATAGGGATAAGGGAATTGTCGAGCTAAGCATGATCAGAGCTAATAATGTCAAACTGACCCGAAGAGCCGTGCCAAGCCATGGGAACCAAGCCAAGTACACTGGGAATTGACCATATTAGGATAGGAGTTCAAAAGTTTAAAGAGGAAGACTCATCAGAAGACCCTTGCCCACGATGAAGGCACCGGAAGGACCACCAAGAATAATCCTCAAAATAGATGTCTCCGCCCACGCTCCGCCCACACCACGCCTCTTATGAATATGATGTAACCCTGCACCCAAGACTGTATAAAAGCTTGCTTCTGTCATGAGATAGCTAGAAATCCCTTTTGTGATTTCTCCGACGCGTCGTAATAAAATACCTCCTGTCTATGCTGACTTACTTGAGTCTCTTAGGCAGTTGTTCTCGCCTTTTGGGGCAAAATTCGGCATCATATCTGGCGACCCAGATGGGACCAGACGGGAGAGCGGAGCCTTAGAGGTCCTCCGGAGCCGGGTCCGGGGCAGGGACCCTCGGGCGCCCCTGACAGATTTTTGTCAGAAGAGACTCCCCCCCGGACCAGCGCTCTTCGGTGGACGAAGGGTTTCCTGCATCTCCTGCTCCAATTAAGAGGTCTTTTAATTGTTTATTGCATATTGAATTTGGAACAAAGCGCTTTAATTGGGAAACGGGGACTAGACGTAGTCGCCCGACGGGAGCCATAGGGACGCCTTGGCATAATCCCATTTGGTATTGGGGTTTGAGTCCCCATTTGGTATTGGATTTGGAATCGGGGTTTGAGTCCCCATTTGGTATTGGGGTTAAAATCCCCATTTGGTATTGGGGTTAAAATCCCCATTTGGAATCAGAGTATTTGTTAAAAGAGTGAAAAAAAAAAAAAAAAAAAAAAAAAAAAAAACAGTATTTGTTAAAAGAGTGTATGTTTTAATGTTGTTGCTTTGTTGAACCTTTAAATGTTGTTGCTTTGTCCGGATCTTTAAACTACGCCTGGGAACGTGTCCAGCCTGGGACCATATCCAATTTTTCCCTTTCCCTGATAAGGTTTTGAGGAGATACATTTGTGCTACACCTTTGTTTAACTGTTATGTTGTTTGCAAGAATCTCGTAAAGGATTCGGTATTTTGTGTTAACTGTAACCTTTTTGTGTGTAAGAATTTATTGTGATATCATCTGCAAACTGTACCTTGGTTTCCAGCTGTTTTACGGGTGTGTAATAGCCCGAAGTTGACCAGTATCGGTACTATAGGTTTGCCAGCGACATCTCGGGGTAAAGCGGTGTACTTTGATAGACCGGAAAGGTAGGACGGTTTGGATTAAAGTGTGTGGGTGTGGATGAGAGTGGATGAGACGCGATTGGAAATTGTGTGTATGAAGTGTTAAAATAAATTGACATACAGTGTTTGCGAGAAAGAGATTAAACCGAAAACGCAGACACAGAAAATAGCCATGGGAGGTCAACAGAGCAAGGACGTAAATATGAAAACCCCCTTAGGATGTATCTTAAAGCACTGGAAAGACTTGGGAAGAATTCGGGGGGTACCCCATTAAAATCAGGGATCGATGAGAAGATAAGCAGCCCTCAGGGACTAGATAGTCCACAGGGGTCGAGAAGCTACATGGATGCTGACAGCCCACCCAGACTAGAAGTCGAAGGGGAGGAAGGCAGTCCGTCAGGAGCGGAGAGCCGAAGGGAGACACGTAGCCTGCCCGAACTCAGTCCATATGGGGATAACCACACACCCAGAAGTGGAGGCATCTGTAGAATGGAAACCAGCACACCAAGGACTGGGGACAAAAGTAACTCACTGGGAAGTGACGTCTCTAAATTGAGGGGCGACGTCTCTGAATTGAGATATAGTGAGAAGAATGATGAGACGTGAAAGGGAGGCAGAGAACAGCTCACAGAAACTGAATATAGTAATTCAGATAGAGGATAGGAGAAGTTGAGGAGAAGAAAAAGGAGGACGGGAAGATAGCTCGAGTAGTGGCTGTAGCAGTGGCAGCTCAGAGGACAGGTTACTCGGAACCTGGAACTAGGGGAAGAGGTAGAGGCAACCCAATCAGGAGGGAGGGGGAGGTTCCAACCCCACCCAACTAGAGTAGGGCCAAATCAGTGTGCTTACTGCCTAGAAATGGGACACTGGAAGCAAGAATGCCCCCGACTAAGGGAAAGGCTGATGGCCACCACTACTACCACACATCAGGATAGTGAATGAGGGGGACCGGTGGGCCGTACCCTAGCAGACCCACTGGTTAAAATGGAGCTAGGGGAAGGTAAAAGGGAATTGAACTTTTTGATTGACACGGGAGCAACCTTTTCGGTTTTAAATCAGGAATTGGTACCTAAAAGTGATGAATTTGTACAAGTTGTGGGAGCAACAGGCCAACCAGAAAAGGCTTACTTTTTGAAACCTATTAAATACAAAATTGGGAAACAAATGGGAATTCACCAGTTCCTGTATTTACCAAATTTGCCAAAACCATTATTGGGGAGAGACCTATTGGAAAACTTGGGAGCCGTAATAAAGTTCAACAAAGACAAATTGGAATTTCAAGTAAATGAGGAACAACTGATTACAGCTTTAAGCCTAACAATCAGTTGTGTGGAAACCAAACCTGAGAGTCACAATTTTGAGCGAATCCTGAGCAAGGCATACCCATTAGTTTGGGCTACTGATATACCGGGAAGGTCAAAACAAGCAGCACCGATTGTTCTTGAACTCAAAGTTGGGGCAAAACCGGTGAAAAGAAAACAATACCCTTTGAGGATAGAAGACAGGAAGGGGATTGAGCCCATAATCGAAAGGTTTTTGGAACTAGGATTACTGGTAGAATGCGAATCGGATTTTAACACACCAATCCTGCCGGTAAAGAAACCTAATGGGGCTTACAGACTAGTTCAGGATCTGAGAGCAGTAAACGAAATAACCAAGACATTACATCCAGTAGTTGCTAACCCATACACACTTCTAACTAGACTAAAGGGTAATTTGGCTTGGTTCACCGTATTAGATTTGAAAGACGCATTCTTCTGCCTTCCCCTAGCCCCTGAGAGTCAAAAGATCTTTGCTTTTGAGTGGGAGTCTGTAGATAGAGGGAGAAAGACCCAACTCACCTGGACGGTATTACCCCAAGGATGGACCAAGTCCCCCACGATTTTTGGGAACCAGTTAGCCAAAGAATTAGAACAGTGGGAAAGGCCGCTGGGAGATGGTACACTTTTGCAGTACGTAGACGACCTCCTAATAGCAACGGTGACAGAGGAAGAATGCATTGAATGGACCATTTCCTTGCTAAATTTCCTGGGTTTAAGCGGATATCGAGTCTCTCAACAGAAAGCACAGCTGGTGCAAAAGGAAGTGGTGTACCTGGGATACGAAGTCTCCAGAGGACAGCGATCCCTGGGAGCAGCTAGGAAAGAGGCCATCTGCCAGATGCCTAAACCAGAGACGGTGAGAGATCTGCGACCCTTTCTGGGAATGACAGGTTGGTGTCGGCTATGGATCTACCAGTACGGAATACTCGCTAAACCATTGTATGACTTGTTGAAGGGATCCAAGAATGTCCTAGTTTGGACTCCCGAAGCAGAGGGGGCCTTCAAGAAGTTAAAGCTGGAACTAATGAGAGCACCAGCCTTAGGTCTCCCAGATGTATCAAAACCATTCTGGCTGTTCTCCCATGAACGACAAGGGATGGCCCTAGGAGTCCTAGCACAGCAGTTGGGACCACATAAGAGAGCTGTGGCCTACTTCTCCAAGCAGCTAGACGAAGTAAGTAAAGGATGGCCAGGCTGTCTGAGGGCAGTGGCCGCAGTGATAATTAGCATAGAAGAGGCCAGGAAGCTCACGGTGGGTCAAAAGGTGACTGTGCGGGTATCTCACACTGTGTCAGCTGTGCTGGAACAGAAAGGCAATCATTGGTTGTCGCCCTCCAGATTCCTAAAATACCAGGCCATCCTGGCTGAATCAGATGACGTAACTATTCAGGTAACTAACATTGTGAACCCAGCTTCCTTTCTAGAAGGGAGAGCCCCAGCAGAATCCATCAAACACGACTGCCTGGAAACAATTGAAGTCGTCTACTCCAGTCGTCCGGATCTCAAAGAGGAGCCGTTCGAAGATGCAGACAACTGGTTCTCGGATGGCAGCAGCTTCGTGAAGCAGGGAGTAAGACTGGCTGGCTATGCAATTACTACCACAGAAGAAGTAATTGAGTCAAACCCTTTGCCTGCAGGGACTTCAGCCCAAAAGGCAGAGCTGATAGCTCTGACTCGAGCTCTGGAATTGGCAGAGAACATGCAAATTAATATATGGACAGACTCTAAATATGCCTTTTCCGTTGTGCATGCCCATGGGGCCATCTGGAAAGAAAGAGGACTGTTGACTACACAAGGGAAAACAGTCAAGCATGCAGAGGAGGTTCTACGATTGCTAAAGGCGGTCCAACTCCCAGCACAAGTGGCCATAATGCATTGTAAGGGACACCTGAAAGGTAATACTATTCCAGAAATAGGGAACAGGAAGGCAGATACAGAAGCTAAATTGGCTGCCACAAGGGCTAGGGAAGTGAAAGTAATGGCCCTAATACCAGGAGAGCTGGATACCAACATCCAGCCAGATTACCAGGAATCAGATCATAGATGGATTCAAAGGAAGAAGGGCAAAATACTAGAAAATGGTTGGGGTAGATTGGAAACGGGACAGCTAGTAATACCAGGAAACGTGATGTGGCAGTTTGTAAAAGCAGAACATGAAAAAGCCCACTGGGGCTTGGATCCGCTCTATCAGTACCTGCAAGCTAGGATAGCAGGGCCAAAATTATTTACCACCATAAAACATGTCACATCCCAGTGTGAGCGATGCCTGAAGAACAACCCGGATACAGGGACTAGGATACACCAGGGAGCAATAAATCGAGGTAAATTCCCAGGTGAAGTATGGCAAATTGATTTTTCTGAACTCCCAAGAAAAGGGGGGTTTCGGTACTTGTTGGTATTAACTGATACATTTTCTGGGTGGCCTGAAGCATTCCCTTGCAGGACAAATAAGGAAAGAGAAGTAACTAAAGTGTTATTGAATGAAATTATTCCACGATTTGGAGTACCGAAGAGCATTTCTTCGGATAGGGGTACACATTTCTGTGCAAAAGTAGTAAGAGCAAGAAGCAAAGCATTACAAATCAAATGGCAGTTACACACGCCTTACCGTCCACAGGCCAGTGGGCAAGTAGAAAAGATGAATCATCTTATCAAACAGCAGATTGCCAAAATATGCCAGGAGACTAATTTGCAGTGGTATCAAGCTTTGCCTATTGCTCTGCTGAGGCTAAGAGTCAAACCAAGGTCCAAAGAAAGGTTAAGCCCATTTGAAATTCTGTATGGTAGACCTTATGCTATGCAAGTTGTAAATGGGGACGCTATAGACCAAATTGGTAGTCAGTACATTTACGATTATGTAATTACGGTGGGGAAACAGTTTGATAAGAATGCTACTGTAATGATAGAGCACCAACCTAAACAACCTGATTGCAAATTGCATCCGTTTAATCCCGGTGATTGGGTGTATGTTAAGAATCTTCTAGGAAAACCCCTACAAGAGAAGTGGGAGGGACCCTTCCAAGTGCTGCTGACTACCTTCACCGCGGTTTGGATCAAGGAGCGACCTGCGTGGATCCATTACTCACGGGTCAAGAAAGCTCCGGAGAACAAACAGGAGCAGACATCATGATCCTGACTCCACCTCAAACCCTTACAACTTTGATCATTGGACTCTCGATAAGTATAGCTCTTCTCCAAGACTATGCCCCAATAGACCCATGGTCTTATGCACACCAGTGTATCCACCCGGAGTTGGAAACGAAGGGACCCTGTTTCGAGGTTTATGCTCTGCGTAACAACCAGCCATACCCGAGTAAAGTATGGGATCAGTTATCCATGGTAGCATACAAGGGAGACCAAATCCAAATTGGGTGTCGAGAACTTGACCCGGTAGAAGGAAGAACAAGGCGGCTAGTATTAACAATTAAACCCTTGATGCTAGCCCCTGAACATAACTTAATTACCTTTAGTCCAGTGAAGATGGGCCAGCCCACTGTCTGGACCCAGCAAAAGAGCCCAATCTCATGTCAGTGGAGTGACTTCCGAGAAGATCCACCCGGATCACAACCCCGAAACTCGGTAATCTATACGGAAGATTCGCTTGGGGAACTACATCCTCGAAACATAACCCTTGACCTCTACCCTCTTCTCTCTCCTGCGGGAAAGATCGTAGTATCTAGTGGTCCTGAGGAAGGGAGGGTATTGGAATATGTATCCCAATATAACCAGTTAGATGGTGCCTAGGCCAATTCTGACCTTCGCTGCTGGGCCAGAGGCAGCACTGCGGTGTTTTACCCCAGAGATACCTTGGCTGGCGGCAGAGTGCAGCGGGGCACAAGACAGGACTCCGTTTACCTCAGGGGAGAGCTTCTGGCGATGGTGAAGAGAAGGAGAGTGGATTCTGCTAGAAGGTTGCCAGATGTTTATTCCATTGGTACAGAGGTCTGCACTGGGCCACTGCTGCTAACAGAATGCCGGCCGCATGGTCTCATTAACTTTATAAGCTCGGGGACAGGGGAAGGGGAGGGGACAGGTGAGTTACCAACCAGGTGAAGGGGGCAGGGTCTCAAGGGAGGATGACACTTAGACAGGCCAATGACCCCCAGGCCTGAGGAGCATCCTTTGAAATCGACGAATCACACGACGCCTTGCTGGTATGTTAGCCTGATTGACAGGGCACACTGAGCAAGGGGGCGAGGGGGCAGGGAGAGAGGCATAAGCACACCTGGGAAGGGACTTGGAAGTTTAAAACAGGACATTGCAACACACCACAACATCTCCCCCTAGTTTTGTTTAAAAAGAAGAGGGCTGTGTTTATGGTGCAGAATGATTCTACTGAGGCTTCCAGGTCATCTACTGGAGCACTGAGGGCTTCCAAATGGTAGACCTCAGGAGGGGGAGATGAGCTTGAGATTAACTTGAGAGCCATGCGTCTGATTACTCCAAAAACAATGCTAAAAACTACAATAACTACAACTAAAATAAACAGCACTAAAATTACAGTTTTCAGAATAGATCCCAACCAGCCCGAGAGTCCCCAGCCATTGAAAAGTCCATTCAGCTCGTTGTCAGTTTCTCTGTTGATGTCTGAGAACCTTTATCGAGGTAGTCCATATGTGGTTTGGGCTGCGGTACTATGTAGGAGATTGCAGGTGGGATGATCACGAGTAGGACGAGAAGCAGGCTCGGTCTCATGACGTCTCGAGGCTACACACGAACAGTGGGATCTAAACTGGTACAAGGAACTTGAGACAGACATATATTACAAACTATTCCAGATAGGAGGCTTAAATGGAATTTCCTCCAGAGAACGTGCGCGGCGTTTTCTTCTCCAGGCAGCATGAGCAACCTGGGGCGCTTCTGCCGATTTCTCTGAGACTTTGGGAACATAGGGCTTTACCCATTTGGAAGGAACCCACCTTAAACCAGAGGGGGTGGATACACAGGCGTATCCACGTCCCCAAGTAACCAATTTGTAAGGTCCCACCATTTTCCAAGTCTCAGGGTCCTTTACTAAAACTGGAGGTTTTTCTTTCATCAACCTGTGACTGTTCCCCCCAAAGTGGCGTAGGATGGGTGGGTTCAGGCTGTCAAAAGAACAATTCAGAAAATTGATTGTGAATAGTGCCCTGGATAACCGGATGTGGGGAGGTTCTACCTTCAGAACCTGTTGTTGCTGGTCCAGGACCCTTTTAATATCACGGTGAGTTCTTTCTACAATGGCTTGACCTGTAGGGGAGTAGGGGATGCCAGTTTTGTGCTCTACTCCCCATTGCTGCAGGAAGCTCCCGAATTCCTTGGATTTATAAGCAGGCCCATTATCAGTTTTCAGCTCCTAGGGGATGCCCATGAAAGAAAAAGCCTGTAAGAGGTGCTTAATAGCATCGATAGATGATTCTCCTGTGTGGGCAGAAGCATAGACCGCTCCAGAAAAGGTATCTACACTAACATGAACATATTTCTGCCGTCCAAAAGCTTGTATGTGTGTTACATCTGTTTGCCACAGTTCACAACTGTTCAGTCCCCTTGGGTTTGCTCCCGTACTCACTGTAGGGAGTGCATGTTGTTGGCAATTTGGGCACGTGGCCACAATTGCTTTGGCCTGTTCTCGAGTGATGTTAAACTGGCGAACCAGGCCAGGTGCATTTTGGTGGAAAAGCTGGTGGCTGATTTTTGCCTGTTCAAAAACATTTGGGAGAGTGGCCATCACTGCAGGCGCAGCAAGAGCATCTGCCCTTCTGTTGCCTTCAGCGATAAACCCTGGCAAGTCAGTGTGTGACCTGACATGCATCACATAAAAGGGTTGCTCTCGGTGAGTGACTAACTTTACCAGTTTGGAAAGCAATTCAAAAGTGCAATGTTAGATACATCTTGCAGTATTGCTTGATCTGCTCTGGATACTACTCCTGCCACGTATGCAGAGTCTGTAATCAGATTAAATGGTTCTGAGAACCTTTCAAAAGCCCTAACAACCGCAGCCAATTCAGCAACCTGAGGTGAACCTTCCACCTCAGCAATGTCCGTCTCCCACTGCTGGGTTTGAGGATCTTTCCAAGTCATAACGGACTTGTGGGACCTCCCGGACGCATCTGTAAAGACAGTTAGAGCCCTTTTTAAAGGTCTCCTACTTAGAGCAGTTCTTAATTTTAAAGTAAATTGAACATCTTGTTCAAACAATTTGCAAGCGGGCCGTGCTACCGAAAATTGTCCTGAGTAGGAATCCAGAGCAAACTGCAACACTTCATTTTCTTGAAACAATTGTTCCAGTATTTTCATAGTATTTTGACCTGATTTTAACTCAACTGGAATGTGAATGCACTTAAAATCACATCCTGCTAACTCCCTGATCCGGGTCCTTGCTTTCCGGATCAGTTCTGCTATCAGCTCCTGAGGCTTTGTCAGTCTCTTGGACCTTTTGTGACTGAGGAAAACCCATTCTATGATCAAGAGAGAGTCCCTCTGGTCCCGGTCCTTTTTTGGTGTGTCCTTTGCCTTAGGTGTTTGTTTTTCCTCCCACTGGAAAATAATTCCATGGAGGTGTGGCAATTTACCTAGGATGATAAATTTGAATGGCAGATCAGGCCGGCATCGGTGGGCCTGTCTTGTGGACATTGCAATCTGAACCTTTTCTAGAGCTTTCCGTGCCTCTGGGGTAATAGACCTAGGAGCACCTGGGTCCTCTCCCCCTTTTAATAAATTGAAAAGAGGGGCAAGGTCTTCATTAGTCAGACCAAGCCATGGTCTTACCCAATTCAAAGACCCACACAACTTGTGGACATCCGCAAGGGTCTTGATCCTTGGATTGATTTCTAGTTTTTGAGGAACAATGGTCCTATTTCCAATTTCTAAGCCCAAATACTTCCAAGGTGGCATCTTTTGAATTTTCTGTTCCTGGAGCTCGAACCCTGCAACAATCAATGCATCGATCGTTAGGTCAAGCGCATGTGTTGGTAAATCATCATTGGGGGCACACACAAGGATATCATCCATATAATGATAAATGATGGCCTTCTCTGCGGCTGCACGAACTGAGGAAAGCAGGGAAGAGACATACCACTGGCAGATAGCTGGAGATACCTTTAGGCCCTGAGGAAGAACGGTCCAATGGTACCTTTTCATAGGAGCTTCTGAATTGATAGAAGGGACAGAGAATGCCAAACGCGGTGCATCATCAGGGTGCAATGGGATTTGGAAAAAACAATCTTTAATATCAATAACAGCTAATTTCCAATCTTGGGGAAGCATTGTTGGGGATGGCATACCAGGTTGAGGAGAACCCATATCTTCAATTACATTATTAATTTGTCGGAGGTCACAGAGAAGTCGCCACCTCTTTTTGTCAGCTTTTTGGATGACAAACACTGGAGAGTTCCATGGGGACATGGTCTCTACAATGTGGCCCTTTCTTAGTTGCTCTTGTACTAGTTCCTCAAGCACCTTTATTTTTTGTTTACTGAGTGGCCACTGTTTCACATCAACTGGTTCGTCTGTTTTCCACTTGAGTTTTTGGGTGGGGCGCTGTTGTTTAATGACTGCTGCACAAAAATGCTGTGGAGAGTCTGGAATATTAATTGTGACACCCCACTGGGCCATTAAATCTCTCCCTAACAAAGGTTCTGAATAATCTAACACAAATGGACGGATATTTGCCAATTGTCCGTTTGGACCCTCGAATTGAATAATGCTTTTGGATTGCCTTGCCAATTGCAGACCTCCTACACCTCGAAGGTGACCAGCAACATTTTGTAAAGGCCAGTGTGCTGGCCAGTCTTGTACTGGAATCACTGTGCAGTCTGCACCTGTGTCTACAAGCATCTCAATGCGTTTAGACTCCCCACCCCCACTGACATTGCACCACAATTTGGGTTTATCTGTCCCAATAACTTGGACCCGGGCGACTGTGGGCCCTTGTTTATCGACATTTTCAGGTAAAGATGGCACAGGGATAGCTTGAGCAACAATTTGTCCCTTGGGAAGAAACAGGGGTGGGTGGAAACAGTGCAGGCTGAGAACAAATTGCTTGGGATCTGATGTTGTCATTCCCGGAGCAATTTCGATCTCTTGTGGTGTGTTTTTGTCCCCAGTGATGATGTACTTACAACGAATTTGGTTCCAAGTACCTTTCTGTTCAGGATTTACAGAGACAATATGCCAGTCAGTGTCCTTCAGGTGGAGTGACTCTGTCAGCTGCAACCTGTAAGGCTCATTGACAGAAGATGCGGTTAATACAGAATCACTTAAATCATAACAAAGGTTATTTTGTTTCACTTTCAACAGTGGACTAGCAGACTTGGTCTTTGAAGCACCTGCTTCACTTACACAAATGTTAATATTATTGCGCGCTTGATTTATTTTGCTACCCTTATTCTCTTGGCCTGCTCCTTTTATGTCTGCACGCCTGGCAGGCTGGCGCTTTATTCTTCGTTTTTTTGTTGTTGACTCCCAGGGAGGGCTTGCAGTTCTCCTCCCCTGCTATTTTTAAATTCATCAAATTCCCTTTTCAGGGGGCACTGGTTACTCCAGTGTCCTAGCTTATTACAAAGCAGGCATGGTTTAGTAGGCTCAACCATTGCCGGTCTCCGCTGCTGCCCAGGGTACTGCTGTGCTGAGGGGAAAGGTGCAGGGCTGGCAACAGCAACACGCTGGGGTGGTCTTGGCAGCAGCCTTGGTCTGGAGTCTTCAGCCACACTCATCAGAGGCACTTTCCTGTTACAGACTAGAAGCATATCTTTTAATGTAGGGGAAGGTTCCATAGGAAGGCTCAGGATTGCCGCTCGACACTGTTCATTTGCATTTGTAAACGCTATTTCTTCTAAAATTGCTTCTCTAGCATTTTCTTTTTTAACCTGTATTTCAATGGCTCTAGTTAGCCTTTCTACAAATTTCAAAAAAGGCTCTGATGGCAGTTGTTTGATTTTACTATAGGGCTCAAAAGGCCCCTCAGGTTGGAGGGAAAAGAATGCTTTTTCAGCTGCTTCCTTTACTTTCTCAAGTGTTTCTGCAGGAATTGCAGCAGCTTGGACTGAGGGAGAAGACCATTGACCCTCACCACAGAGGTGATCAATAGTGATAGGGTTAACATTGTTGTCTTTTGCTGTGTTTGGATCAGCCTGTAAGCTTGGGAGAGCATCTTTTAGCAGTTGTTTCAATGCTGATTCCCATAATTTGAATTCCGTGGATGTCATGAGACATGAAAACAGTTGTTTTAAATCATGTGGAACCACAATAGTCCTACTTAATTCAGAATTTAAAAGGCCACGGAAATATGGACTGTGTGGACCATATTCTTTATGAGATTTACAGATCTCTTTAATCAATTGTCGTCCAAAAGAACTCCAATTAGCAGTTGGGGCTGCTCCGGCTTGAGCTGCAGGCTGAAACGTAACAGGGGCCAGTGACAACATGGCACCATGCATTGGGTCTGCTGTCCCCTGCTCTGTATCCCTTGAATCAGAAGCATTGGGATCACAGCTACAGGTTTGGGGACAGGCAGTGGGTGTGTCCCCACCGTGGGAACCCGGGGAGGGGGCGGGGAAAGGGAGCCGGCAAGGGGCGGGGAAACCGTGGGAACAAGGGGCGGGGTCAAGGGGCTGGCAGGGGGCGGGGATACCGTGGGAACAGGGGGTGGGGTCACCTGGTGACATCACGTCAGCAGACGCTCCCTGGGAGGAGTAGAGGGGCGGAGCTGAGGGTAGTGCAGGAAAGGCGGGGGGAGGGGGGAAGGTGTCACGAGGAACAGGAGGAGAGGGGGATTGGGATGGAATTTTGGAATGCTTAAGAGGATTTTGGGAAGAAGAAGACCAGGTTTGGGAAGATGCCACGTGGCATCCACCATCTTGCGGACCCCCTAGGGACTGGGGGCCATTTTGGACATCACTGCTCTCCGAAAAGCTAACACGTGCTCTGGGTTTTAGAGGAGGGGATTGGGAAAGACACGCAGCCTGGCCAGGGCTATGTGAACAAAACAACTCAGGTATTCTTGCACTCTGTGGGAGCCGACTTCCCAATGAGTTTGCACTCTTTAAAATACCAAGTTTTGGGGAAAGAGGTTTAGGGGTTTTAGAGCAGGGAGGAACAGGGAGAGCAGAGGTACATGGCTTTACATTTGGCTTTTTCTCCATTTCCTTTTGTTTGAGCAATGCTGTTCGAATTTGTAAACTCCAGAACACAAATTTAGCTGAGGGTGGTTTGCCAGATTGTCCTAAGGTTATCAATTCATTCCCAACTTTATCCCAGAATTGAATATTGTGGATTTCTTCAGGGGAAATGTTTGGGAACTGCAGAAAAAGCCATCTTATAAACTGTTTTAATTTTCCTTTAGAGAGTTTCACATTACTCTTGACTAAAATGCTAACAATATTATAATACACTCCCCTTTGTACAATGCTAAGTTTGGAACCCATGTTAGATGTAAAAGCAAAGTACTTAATCCCGCCTGACCAAAAACAAAGCTAAAATCAGCTACCAATTTCTAAAAAAAACCACAGATAGAAAGCGATAACGAGCAGACAAAAGCTTCACAATGCAGCTGTATATACTGCTTTTAAAATTCCCGGGCAGCAGCAGCAGGGCACGCCCTGCCGAGCCGAGGCAGACACAAAGCCTCCCCCGCGGTGGAATGCAGCCCCCCCGCGGGGCAGAGACAGCAGCCACTCCACGTGGCAGCCGAAACTGGGACGCCCCCCCCCCCCCCCCGCCGCCGAGTGTGCAGAGCACTCCCGACCCCGCAGATCCCCCGGCCACGTGGAAAGAGAGCCCCCCCTTCCCCCGCAAAGAGAAAGAGAATCTCCTAACACGTGTCTGAGCACGCTACTGAGCCGGGGCCGCTCCGGCGCGAATTTTAAAAGACAGTGAAACACACGCAGAAAATAAAGCTAGAACGCTATGAATTCTTGTCTGTGGGGCTGCGCAGCCAAAAATGCAAAGGCAAAAAGGAACAGAACTCGCGGCAGAGTCTGTTTTTGAGCTTCTGCTCTACCGAAAGCAGAGATACTCACGTGAAATGGAAGCTGTAGGCTGGGTTCTAGGCAGGCAGGTCTCCACCGGAAAAGGACCTCTCTCTGGGTGCAAGAGAGGCTGCCCTTTTCTCCCTCTGGAAAATCTGCTCACCACAATGAAGCTGGGCTTTCCAGAAGGCGCCGAACAGTCCACGAAACTTCTTCTGGGAGTATTCCCAAGGTCTCTAGCTGAGGGCAATGCAACCAAAGCCCTTCCAGCTGGATGCACGGCTGGCAGAAACTTCTCTGAGGTACTGCGAGTCCGTTTTCGGGCTGCAGAGTCGAGCCACCCACAGGGACGCCAATATATTGGAATATGTATCCCAATATAACCAGTTAGATGGTGCCTAGGCCAATTCTGACCTTCGCTGCTGGGCCAGAGGCAGCACTGCGGTGTTTTACCCCAGAGATACCTTGGCTGGCGGCAGAGTGCAGCGGGGCACAAGACAGGACTCCGTTTACCTCAGGGGAGAGCTTCTGGCGATGGTGAAGAGAAGGAGAGTGGATTCTGCTAGAAGGTTGCCAGATGTTTATTCCATTGGTACAGAGGTCTGCACTGGGCCACTGCTGCTAACAGAATGCCGGCCGCATGGTCTCATTAACGTTATAAGCTCGGGGACAGGGGAAGGGGAGGGGACAGGTGAGTTACCAACCAGGTGAAGGGGGCAGGGTCTCAAGGGAGGATGACACTTAGACAGGCCAATGACCCCCAGGCCTGAGGAGCATCCTTTGAAATCGACGAATCACACGACGCCTTGCTGGTATGTTAGCCTGATTGACAGGGCACACTGAGCAAGGGGGCGAGGGGGCAGGGAGAGAGGCATAAGCACACCTGGGAAGGGACTTGGAAGTTTAAAACAGGACATTGCAACACACCACAACAGGAGGGCACAGTGTGAGATGGCATTTAGATTAGATCAGTCGATGATGTTCACATGCGAAAGGGAATTGAAAACGCTGGAGCGGGGTTTTAGCTTCCCTCAGCATGCTGCCCAATATGAGGTGGCATTATCGGAAGGCATGATCCCATTGTATCCAGATCTAGACTTACCCCAAGAAATCACTCCACCGGTGGAATGTAAAATAGTGCATAACCTGACCATTATAGGGCCTCAGGTGATAAGAAAATCTAATGAACTAAAATTATTATTAGACCCCACTTATTCTCTGAAGAAGGTGCAGATGAACATCCATACCGATGTTACACGTTTGCAGAAGGATTGCCGCCCATTTATACAGCAAAGCCTCAAGGGATGGAATGCATGGCTAGCGACAAGGTCTTATCACAGGAGGGCACAAAGAGATCTTAGTGGGTGGGTCGGCACCGGATTTGGTATATTAAACACGATAGATCAAGAGGTATTAGTGAACAAATTAAGCACCGTCACGACGAACCTGGGAAAGCTTAAGATGCCCCTCAGTTCATCCATGCTTACATTAGCAGAAACACAATCGCTAGTAGTAAAATTACTAACCATGGTAGCAAACCATACTGCAGAGGATTTTGTGAAGCTAGTTGATTATACAGGGGAATTTAGCAAAGATATTGCTCTCGCTATCCAATGTCCTCAGACACAACAATGGGTACAATCAGTAGCGGCAGGAATAATAAGAGAAGGAACGTCAGGTATATTACCTCAAGAAATAAGGGAAACAATATTAAAGGACAATCACACCACACAATTCGAGAAAGACCACCAAGCCTGGTGGCAGTTAGTAAATTTCACTTATGAACCCCAACAAGAACACATTGAAGCCTATGTCCTCACCATTAGTGCGGCAGAGGAAAGAGCTATCTTTCCCATCCTCACTCTAGGGACAGTACATCAGGGTGTCATTGTCAAGCCAATAGACCATAATGTCTGGGCTAGTTATGATTATACCAAAAAGAGGTGGCAATCGATTAGAACAGAAGCATGTATTCCTAGGGGACAGTTAGGCTATGTTTGCGAAAACGCCGTGGTAGAAGCAGAAGATTTATGCTTAGATGCCGAGGATAGTGTATGCACCTTTGAAATGCTTCCGCATAATAGAACACAGTCACAAGTCTACTATATAGGGAATGGGTGTGCTTGCGTGAGGACAGCTTGTGACAACGTCATTATAGATGGTTGCCAAGAAGAGACTAACAATACTAACTTTTGTGTATGCAATTTTACCAAGATAATAGGTTGTGATTTTCATTATACTGTCCCAATAACTACCCAACAGCTAATTAACGCAGATTTTAACCTATATCAAGAGATACCGAAATTACAAATAGGGATGGACGTTGAAATTCTTAAAGCAATGCTCGCACATCCTAAAGTGAAGGAATTGGTGCAAAAGGTGAATCAAACGACTAAACGAATGATATGGCAGGTGGAACATAATTCAGAGAAAATAAAGGATGTCCTGACCAAAGTAGAACAAGTGGGTCAGCATCATTGGTGGGATATCTTTACAGGATATTCCCCAACAGCTACACAGGTCTTCAACTACCTGGTGCACCCAATGCCAATAGTAATTGTAGCTCTGCTACTGTTAACTTTCACAAATATTTGCATGTGGTGGAGACTAAGGATTATAATGAAAAGAACTCAAATGTTTTGGGCTATGGTACGAGCGTATCAGCCCCCTATAGGAATAGAATTAGACGAAAGAATTCGTATGTTATAAGAAAAGGGGGGAAATGAAGCCCCAAACTGCCCATCCGATCAGCATTTTACTACTGCACAAGAACATAACTTTGTTATCAAAATGCTTAGGCAGAGCCACAGACTGAAAATCAACCCTGAGCAGTCCTATCCCATTCCCATCCCATTAGCTACTCACGCGACCCCTAATACTAGAGCCATATCCCATATCACCGGCGTGTGGTCTTATGTTAGGTACAAGGGGATTCGCCCCCATCCACACTCAGGAATTGCTGATGATGCTGTATGGTAGGTTATTCATTAATCCGGAAGCAATCCTGGAATTATTGATAATGCTGTATGACAGGTTATTCATTAATCCAGAAGCAATCCTGGTGGATCCTTCTGTTTGAAGTTTGGTAAGCAGGGCAAACAATAAAGAGAGATAGGGATAAGGGAATTGTCGATCTAAGCATGATCAGAGCTAATAATGTCAAACTGACCCGAAGAGCCGTGCCAATGTCAAACTGACCCTAAGAGCCGTACCAAGCCATGGGAACCAAGCCAAGTACACCGGGAATTGACCAGATTAGGATAGGAGTTCAAAAGTTTAAAGAGGAAGACTCATCAGAAGACCCTTGCCCGCGATGAAGGCACCGGAAGGACCACCAAGAATAATCCTCAAAATAGATGTCTCCGCCCACGCTCCGCCCACACCACGCCTCTTATGAATATGATGTAACCCTGCACCCAAGACTGTATAAAAGCTTGCTTCTGTCATGAGATAGCTAGAAATCCCTTTTGTGATTACTCCGACGCGTCGTAATAAAATACCTCCTGTCTATGCTGACTTACTTGAGTCTCTTAGGCAGCTATTCTCGCCTTTTGGGGCAAAATTCGGCATCATAGGTCGGGGCAAATTCACCTCGTGGTCTTTTCTGTTTTTCTTTCTCTGTCTCCTTGCTGTCTCGGCATGCGAGTTTTTCCTTCAGCTTTGGCCTCACAGACTTTTCACCGTTGTTAGACACTTCGCCTAATTCAGAACGGATCTCTATTCTGTCTCATTCCTCCCTTTCCTAGGAAATAAGTAAATTCTTTTACTTAATGAAAACTTTCATGACAATAAGTGTCTTTTAATGCTTCACTATGTACGTTTGACAAAGAGGTTAGTACAGCCATTCCTTGTAGTATTCTCCAGTTCCAAATTAACAATGTAATAGATAATCCTAAGCTTATCCCAACTAATACTAGCAAAACTACACAAGGGTGGCACAACTTATTAAATATTCCATTTGCAGTTGGTGACCACCCAAAGATCACATCTCACCAGTGATGATCCATATTTCATTTTATTATTTGTAGAACTCTGGTTATCTCCTTTGTATCATGTTGGACAGTAATTAAGGTTTTCTTTCCACTTTCTTGGATTCCTTTCAAGACTTCTAATAGGTCTTGGTGCTTAATTAATTGTTTTACCAATGTAAGGTTCATCCCAATAGGGGTAGGTAGCAGTCTGTGATACATTGTGTAATTGGCTGTAATCAGCTGGTGGGATGTTACTGGTACCAAATACAAAAAATCACACCAAATAATCTTAACAAAATTACAAATACAGAGATTAGAATGGTTTCTACTAGACAGAATAACATCATTGCTATCAATTTGTACAGCAGCACAAGCAGTTCTCGAGCATACACCCCTTTCCAGTATATACGAGCACAGTTTTCTGGTCAGTGACTGGATGAATTTCAAAGTGGCAAATACTCTGTTCAGTGTCCAAAAACATCTTGGGCATTAACAGTATTGCTTTCACAAATGAATCCCATTTGTTCTCTAGTAATGCAGGATTCTAAGTTTACTGTCTGCCACTTTTCATTCATCTTTTCGTGCCCACACTCTGTGTTCTGAAGGATAGAGTATTGTTTCTTCATGGTTTAATCTTAGGGCAATGATGGGATGGATAACATAAACAGTGGCATTACGTATGGTAAGCACAAAGGCAGTGGCCACATTAGAAACAGGATCATAGGTGAAATTCACCATAGTCCACCAGGATTGAAACTTCCTTTCAAAATCAATTGCATTATCCCATTCAATTTTCCGAATTTCAGCTGGAAAATTACCTTCACCCCTTTCCTATATGATCAGAGCTGCTGTTGCTTGTATCTATAACTGTGCTTGTATACATCTGAAAGCTAAAGACACATTATCTTGAACTATACTAAGTGCTTCTACTATCAACTTGTGGTCTTGGTCCCCGGCCTCTTCATACTTCTTTACTTTGGCAGTACTTTTGAAATCTGTCACTGGCTAGTTCCTAATGCCAATAGAGATTACTATAAAGGCTGCTTAAATTTTGTTAGGCTACCTGCTGCAGCAGCCAGTTTATTCATCAGTATTTCTGAATCAATTCCATTTAAAACTCCTAATCCTGTCCCTAATATGCCAGTTAGATGTTTGTTATGGGGAACAGGAACTGCTTTCTGTCCATGACCATCCCTCCCTGCCAGAGGGATGTGCTGGGCTCATACTGCAAATTCAGACACACTTCACAAGTGTATCTGACAGAGGTTTAGGTCATACTTGAGGCAGATGTTTGTTCTGAAATGTAGAGACCTCAGGGAATCTAACCTCTCCCTCCCCCTCCAAAGCACCTGATTTCCCAGATGTGTGGCAAGCAGGAATGTCTCTCCTGGTCTACAAAACCTCACCCACCTTGCCCCTAGCTAAGATCAAGCTGTGGACTGTGTTCAGGGCAGAAGATAATGGAGGGGAAATCTTGAGAGAAGAGACTAAATTCATTGCAGTGCCTCAGAAGAAACTGGGATCAGGTTTCTGCTATTTGAAACACTCAGCACAAAAGTGATGCTCAAAATCCTACAGCCTGCTGCTGAGCTCTGAGGGGGTCTCTCTCTCTACCTCTTTTAAGCAGAATCCAACCGCCTCAGACTGGGACAATCACAGATCCAAATCTCAGTAGGAAAAGGGATAGCTATAAATAAGGAAAATCACCTTCCTTGCTTGGGTTAATTCACCACCTGCAGTTCAGCACCCTTTACCAGCCATTGCCTGGGGGTTCAGCCAACCAGCTTGGAAAATGACCTAAGGAAACTGATTTCTTGGTGTTCCTGGTTTTAGGCACCAGGAGAGCTGGTTCCTTCCTTTCTTGTTCTGCTCTTGAGATATGCCTGTTTTTGTGACCATGTTGTCCAGCCCTCAAAGGAAGTTTTTAGGAAGGAGGAGCAGGCTGGTTGGATTTTTGAGATGTTAATTTGCATTATCAACTCCACACGTTTGAGAGACCATTCTGGATTGAATAATAGCTGTTGTTCAGTCACATTCTTTACTACGTTAGGTTCAAGTTTGGAGTTTGGGTAGAGTCTGAACTAGTATGGGTTGTATAAGGCCCTGCTGTTGTAAAAAGTGCAGTGTCTACTTTGAATTCAAATGAAAGTCTGACAGTAACTAGAGCTCAAAGGCAGGTCACTTCTACAGGCTGTATCAGGGTGAAATTACACCAACAGTCTGATTCACTTATGTTATCACAGACTTCCTGGTGTTCGTATACACCAGGGGAGGTTCAGACACTAATTACATCTGGTCTCTCATAAGCCATCCTATTGATGACTAAGCACTTTACCTTGATTTCTTCTCCTCAGATTCCTTGAAGTGTTCACAGTTCCTGTTCCTGCTATTCTTGCTCCTCACATACCTGATTCTCGTGGATTACTACAGTAGATATGTTTAAATCTTTTATCTCAGAAGGTTTTCCCATGGATCCAGTATACTGATTAAATGCCAGGGACCAAGGCCATTCAGCATTGCTTTGGGTAGAGGTACTCTCTAGTTCTAAAACTTCAGTTATAATTCCATACAAAACAATTCTGTACACTAAAGTATGAGCTACTCCCGACCGCAATATACTCATTTTGCCCGAGTAAGTTTTAGTCTCAGTTCATTGTCTCCTGGTGTCACTCCTGAAGGGGCTTCTGGGCCTTCTTCACCCAAGAGTGATGGATCCAGGCATTCTGCTCCTTGATTTTGATTGCAGTGAAGGTGGTGAGAGGTACTTGCAGTGGTCTCTCTCACTGTGGTTCCGAAGTCTTCTCTGTAAGAGACTTAATATATACATCATCCCCAGGCTATCTAACTCTCTGCTCCGAGTTCCAGCCACATGTTTCTCAATTACTCTGAGCTGTTTGCTTAATGCCACCATGTAGGTGGACATTCTGGACATTCCCCTTGTATTCTATATGGTCTTCTATAAGGCGTTCCAAAAGGATTCAGCATTCCTTTAGCTCAAAAGGTTTAGTTTGAATTTGCAATAGTGCTAGTGGAAGAGCTTAAGCTAGGGTAGATTAACTTCTTGCCCCAGTCTTATGATTTGCTGCTTAATCGAATGATTCATTCTCTCCACCTGGCTGCCTGATTGGGGGCGGTATGGGGTGTGAAGTTCCTAATCTATGCCCAGATGGCTACTAATCTCTTGCACTGTTTTGGAAATGAAAGGTGATTCTTTATCTGAGGATATTGTGGCTGGAACTCTGAAGCGTGGTATTATCTCTTGTAAAAAATGATCTGGTCACCTCTTGAGCTTTGACAGTTCTGGTGGGGAATGTTCCTGGCCACCCTGAAAATGTATCTAATCATACCAGTAAATACTGATACCCCCCTTTCCTTGGGAGTTCTGAAAAGTTGATTTGCCACTGCTGTACAGGCCCATGGCCTCTCCCAGTCTGACCGAGTTTTGGCCCGGGGGGTATTTTGAGGTTAGTGTGGAGGCAAGGATCACATTATTAGCTCACCTGAGTGATAGTGGCATATAAATTCCTGACAACCATGCAACAATTCTTTCTATCAGATGTGTGTTCTAGAAAGCCTGTGGGAATTACTACTTCGAAGTCAACACTTCATTTCAATGCACTCTGTATCACTCGCAGCCTTGGTGATTTCGAGAAAGGAGCCACACTCTATAAAAGGCTTTAAGTAGTTAGGCCCTAGTGTGTTTTCTAGTGCCCTTCCTTCACTAGTAACCACGAAAATGGGAAGGGATTACTAGCTCTCTTGCAATGGTAGCCCACCCCTTGCAGCTGTACGTCTCTTTTGATTAGTATTATTGTATTATGGCTTACCTTCGAGGAAAATCTGTACCTCACCCTTTGCTGCTTTCTTTGCCTCTCCATCTGCCAGCTCATTTCTTTCCTCCAATTTTAAGCTCACTCTCTGGTGTGCCTTAATATGCTTTTTCAGGTAGCTGAAACGCTTGCAGCAGCTGGATTGTCTCTTCTTTCCCTGTGAGGTCAGCAGTCCCCTCTCCTTCCAGATGGCTCCATGGGCATGCACAGCTCTGAATGCCTTTTGCTGTTTCTAAGGCATGGGTCCATGCATTTATCTCAGCATCCTGTGCAGAGATACCTGTTGGTAAGGGTCCAGACTCTATTACCTCTCTGCAGGGAGTCACTGTGAACTTTGCAATGTCGCTTTCTTGTCAGTGAACCAGGTCTCTGCATCGTCCGGAGGAGTGTCCTTTAAGTCTGCGCGGCTGGAGTAGGTAGCTTCAGTGGTCTCTAAGAAACTGTGGTGTACTGCTTCTCCTTGATTCCACTGAGAAAAGAAGCTGGGTTGACAATATTAGTCACCTCTATCTCTACATCATCTTGCTCTACCATGATGGCCTGGTATTTCACAGACCTCTATGGTGAAAAGCTAGTGGCCACCCTTTACTTCCAGTACTGCGGACACTGTGTGGGACACTAGCACAGTCATTTTTGTCCCAGGGTAAACTTGTGTGCCTCTTGAATGTTCAGCACAACTGCTGCTACAGCTCTGAGGCAACCTGGCCATCCTTCAGCTGTTGCATCTAGTTGCTTAGAGAAGTAAGCAACTGCCCTCCGGTATGGACCCAAGTCTTGAGCCAATATTCCCAGGGCAATTCCTTGCGTGGAAAAATAGAAAGTATTCTTTACTTACATGTGGAAGTTTCAAAGCTGGAGCCGACATGAGGGCACTCTCTAGCGGGCGAAAGGCCCGTGTGGTGTCTCTTGTCCACTGGAGATCTCAGTTCCCATTGGCAATAAGAGCATAGAGGGGTCTGGGGAACAGTCCATAATTATAAACCCACAGCTGGCACCACCCTGCCATGCCTAAGAAGGTTTGGAGTTCTTTCGTTGTCTGGGGTTCAGGGTTTGGCATAGGGCTTCCCTGCCTTAAAGTCTGCTGCTCAGCACTCACTTCTTACCCCAGGTAGATTTCCTTCTGTTTCACTACCTGTGCCTTTTTCTTTGAGACTCTGCATCCTTGGAGTCCTAGGAAATTCAAAAAGGCTTACAATCCAGGCTTCTCTTGCTTCCCTCGTCCGAGTGGCTCCTAGAAGATTATCCATGTACTGCAACAGCCTCCTTTCCTCTTGTGGAGCTTCCCGGGACTCTGGGTCTTTGCAAGCTGTTCTCCAATCGGAGTGGGGAATTTTGAAGCCTTCAGGCACATGGACCATGTGAGCTTGTGTTTGAATGCAAAAATTTTCTGGCTGGCTCCGTGGATAGGGAGGCAAAAGAAGGCATCTCTTAAGCCTAAAACAGTGAACTAGGTTAGCTCAGGTGTTAAACAAGTTAGTAAGGTCTATGGATTTGCTACCACAGGGTACAAATTCTGTGTTATCTTATTGACAGCCCTTAATCCAGTACTATCAGTTATTGGACTGATTCCTTCCTTACCTTCCTTTTGAGGGTACTACTCAGTTCTCACTGGTTGTGTTCTTTCATTAAGCTTGATGGGAGAGCATCCCATGGGGGAGCATCTTTCACTCTCCCTGGTACAGCAGAGGCCCATACCCTTGAAAATACTTATTCTAATATCTCCTTACTAATGTCTTTCTTAATTTCAGTGTCTGTTAATATTAAGCCTAACATCTTTATATTATTTGCCTCCAGAGTAACCATTCTCATTTGAGAATGTTTAGCAAATTGAGCGAACTGTACAAAAGCTTTTAGGTACACATAGTACACGTTACTTTAAAGGTTAGCAAAAGCATGCCTTCTCAGACTGGCCAGTTGTTCATTCCCCCATGCTACAACATAAACATTCTCCACAGGTACTAAAGCTTTATTTAAAACTGAATATACGACCCTTGTGCCGACAAAAATTCTTCCCTTTTGGGGAGGTCATCTTCACCCCTCCTCCCTTACCTTGGGAGGAAGCCTTTAGCAAATCATATGTACTCATTTTGCGAACTGTGATTGCTTCGCATTTCAGCATGATAATCCTTGCCTAATTTCATACGTTGCTATCTTATGCTGCATGCTGAACAACATGTTTGATTTGCTTTCTCTTTGCCTTGTTTTCTTTTTCAAGGGCCAAGACCAGAGGGCGGTCTGATCTCACAGTCTCTTTGTCATTCTGGGTGATTTCTTAAAACAAAAGACATTTCAGCATACAAAAACTCTATCCCTTTTATCTTCCTATTAGAACAGCAAAACAGCAATACCAGTGTTTCTCATAAACACCGCACTGCAATAATACCTGCACATCCAGCTTTTGCCCACAGGCCATTCCCGTGTTCCCTGGGGAGACGGGGCAGCCAGAGCTGTCCCTGGTCCCAGGGCACAGCCACTGTCACCTCACACAGCATGCCAGCCTCTTGATGTACCAAAGGCTCCCCGAAATTGCCCACAAAGGCAGGCTATTCTGTTTGTTACAGAGAACTGTAAATCCTTACAGCAGGTTGTTTCCAGTAAAGACTTACTGCAGTACCAACTGAAGTCTCATAAATCTCATAAGTCTCGTTAACTAATTCATCTCATTCATCTCTTCTATATAAACTCTGTTTTACAAAATATCAGTCTTTTCTAGTTCTCTTCTTGCACAATCTAATTAAGCACTGTGTCTACTTACACTTGTTTTACTGCCTTGCAAAAAGGCTGTGCTTGTCACAGCCGAAACTCTGATATGCCCGCAGACACAGACACACACACTCTCCCCCCCCACCTTTATGTCAAATTCACTAGAGCCAAGGCTTGAGTTACTTTGAGGGGGAGAATTCTTGGAATTCCTTTAACTCGCTTTATCAAAGTTAAACATAAATCACCGTACTATAGTTCTCCTATGTGAAATGCTACTCTTGTTGCAACAAAATCTTAAAATGTCCACAAACACCACTATACAATCTGAGAATCAAATTACCACAATGCAGCGGAAGAAAATCACCACACAAAATCACTGGGAAAGGGCATATCTCTCAAAGTGCTCACTCTTCTCAACACAACACAGCATACCATAATTCGGCATTTACTCACATCAATTTTTCCTGGACACAATCAAAATAACAGCACACAGTCTAGAGATCAAGTCCAAACATCCAAGGCAAAGGAACTCTCTGAGCTCATACTCATGGTTAAAATGTACCAAATCTACACAAATCACTACATTCAAACACGATAAATACCATCACTGACATTCCTCCACTCGCTTCTCCGCGGGGCACTTCTCTCCCTGCCCCCGCAGCCTGCTGCAGCCGGCGCCCTGGCCTCACTTGGCTGCTTCAAACACAGGGAGTACTGACCTCCCCCCGCACTGTAGGGCCCTGTACATTTACTCTCTTTTATACACCATACACTTATCACTTGCACGATCACAAACACAGTGCACTGGCCACACACATTAACCATACAGCAACACAGTGTCCGGACATCACACACACACACACAAACAAAACACACACGGGCTCATCAGTTCTGCTCTATCAGAACTACGAATCCCCAATACACACATACACGGGTTCACCCGGCTTACCCCCAGAGCCGCTGGCAGTCTGCCCTATCAGAACGACGAACCCTGTCTCTAATACAGCTGCTCTATCAGCTGAACCCAGACCTCTCTGGGTGATTTAGTCCCTTGCTCTCCTTCCTTCCCCCTGGGGCCCCTCATTACATACCGTATCTTCCTCCGCAGGCCAGCGGGTCGTTGTCTGTCCTCGCAGGTGTCAAGTTGAGACAAGCGGAGCTCCACCAGGAAAAAAAATCCTAGGGCGCGCCTTGGAGGTCCGTCTATCCCCTCTGCCCCCGCGGGGACAGAGAACTCCTGGCTGGCTCGCCATAATATTTTGCGGAGAAAAAAAGAAACCTCACAACTTTATAAAAGTTGTAAAGCTCGGTATGTTTATTCACGGCACCGGACGCACACAGAGAAAAATTCTCCTCAAAAGGCATGCGTGCCCCTGAAGATTTCAGACCTTTTTTTATCCCCCTTCCAAATGCATATGCATACAGTTTCACAATAAGTTCATACATATTCATCCTGCATGACACTTAGCACCAGTTCTTCTTTATCAAAGGAATTTCTAGGTCGGGGCAAATTGACCTTGTGGTCTTTTCTGTTTTTCTTTCTCTGTCTCCTTGCTGTCTCGGCATACGAGTTTTTCCTTCAGCTTTGGCCTCACAGACTTTTCACCGTTGTTAGACACTTCACCTAATTCAGGATGGATCCCTACTCTGTCTCAGTAGGGGTAGATACAGCACCTAATTTTGTCATGGTTTCATCGGGAATTACAGTTTGGCCCGCTACCCACCAGGTTCCCAGTGAGACATGGGGTTAGAAATTAACTTGGGGTAGAAATCAGTTTCACATAGATGAAGTGTGTTGTTTTAACTTGTTTAGTCTGTTAATTTGCTGTGCTGGCAAAAGCCTGTAGACAAGAGAATGCAAAACTGCCCCAAACAAGGTGAAAGTATTGTGAGCTTCTAAGCTGGAGAGAGATAAGAGGGGCCCCTTGCACCTTGAAACTAGAAGCAAACCAAAACTGAAGCTGCCAAGATACCAGGGAGATGGAAGACCAGAGAGCTCTCAGGCAAGGACTGATAAGGACTAATTGTAATGCCACGCGAGCTATTAAATGAATATGTATGGACCTACTTCAAAACTTAATGCATATGCAACAGGTTAGGGGACAAAGGGGGAGTCTGGACTCTCGAGGAGTGCGAGGCATGTTCTTTGAGGAGCTATCCCGCATGTGCTGGCTCTGAATAAATATACATACCTACTTTACAACTTTTATGAGTTGTGGAGTTTTTCCGCAAATCACCAGGAACTGCACCTCCTTAGAGGGACCTTGGTACTTAGCTGAAGGCACTTCTATCCCCTGTTCATTTGATCTATTCCTTAAAGCAGCACTGGGTATTCCTAAAGCCAAAGCCATTCTCCATTACTAATTTCTCTGGTCTTGGAGGCGGCTAGGTTGGTAAGGTTTTTCTTTTGTCTCGGTTGGGTTATGTGTAATAATTCTCACCTGTCTCTCAGGGCATTTCCGCATTTCAGTACTTGGGTTCTTTTCCTGCTTTTCCCAGCCTGTCTCTCTCGGATTGTTTACTATATCATGCAGGAGTTCTGCCCATGTAGGGACAGGTGTCCTCAGGGCTTGTGGATCTTATAAAGCTTCCTTATGCATTACATCTCTTTTGATTGCATCTTGTCTCCCCACCAAATAAACTTTTAGCATATTTGGAGCTCCCCTCAACAAAGGTCTTAACATATCAGGATCTACCTCTGTAGAGATTGGAATGTCTTTGTCTGCATGTCTGTACATTGCCTGCAGAAAGGTGGTTTTTGTAACAGAAGATGAGATGTCATTAACTGACTGCATGCAGATTGAGAGTGGTTCCCTTCTCTCCATAATATTTATTCTTCTTGCCCAATATGCAGTTCTGCTGGTTATTGAATGGGATTTGTCAGGAGGGTCTGGTCCAAGGTACAAAAGAACACCTGCACTCCAGAACACAAAACTCTCCACCCTGTCCAATAAAATCTAATCTCCCCCAGTGAGACAAACTCTTCACGGATATTCAGTTTTTGTCTCCCCTGCCCTTTGTGGATATTTCTCTTTTAGGTTTGCCAATTGCAGGGGATCCAGGGAGAAGTTTTGACTGTGTTCCTCCTCTGACCTCCTTGGGGACCTTCAGAAAATTCGATCTTAATTATGGGTCTCATTTTAAATTCTGGAACCTCTTCCTGTTTAAGAGATGGGGGTTCTGTGCTTTTGTCAGAATCCCATTCAATATTTTCATCACTGATTTCATCAGAACTTTTCCAAATATCACCATCTCAGTCTTTGGGTGATGTTATCAATTTTCTAATTTTTTAAACATCCATAGAATTGGGGTTTTTTTAATAATGCCAATTCTAATTTTTCTTCCAAGGTTTTTGTATTTCCCTTGGATTCTTTTAACTTGTTTCAATTTGTCATCTTGGTGTTGCAGAGACAATTCTACATGATTTCTTTATTTCATTTCTCAGCTTATCAGTTTCTTTTATAATCTGCTTCCTCTATTGCCAAGCAGATTTTAAACATGGTGCCAGTGCATGACAAATAATATGTTCTCCTTTTTTATCTTTTAGTGATCCCCATTTTTCATCAATTTTCTCTTGTATTTTTTCCCAGTCATACCAGTTATCCACTGGCCAAGGGTCATCAGTTTCAGCATGAGCACTGTGCCTCTTAGGTAATCTGCTAAGCCTTTGGTCTGTTTCTCAAAATCGTTTTCCATCCTGCCTTTGACTATGCCAAAAATGTCATGGGACCAGTGGAAGCTTCAGACAAACTCTGCCTTAGCCTCAGAATTTTGGTAGAAGCCTAAAGTTAAGAAATTACTCTGGCCTGCAAGTTCTAAAGATGGCAGATGAAGTCTATTTATTAAATGAATTATTTATTAAACAGACAAGAGATAACAGACAAAAGATCTTAATCAGAGTTACTTACTACACAGTACAAAACTAAAAAGAACTACAGGTGGATTACAGCATAACATAAAACAGTGCACAATGTCAAGGTACCTATATTAAAGCTTGCAAAAGAAATGGTATTGATTAGGAGTCAAATGTAACTTACTATTGAAATTATGATAATGTAAAAATTCCTTCACTTAACCTCTGGGGGACTAAGCGTAAAGTAGGCATCCCTGCTCACGCGAGAAACCTCACACAATTCCATGGAAATGTACAGAAGATTTCTGCTTTGTGAATTGTTTGCATAGCTTTCATAGTTTGTAAAGTGAGGTGTCTGTCAGTCAGAAATCCAGCTTACCTTCCAGTTGCAAGACTGCTGTTAACCCCATGGTGCCAAAATAACCCACTACAAAACATTGTCCTGTTTGAGTTATCTGACAGGTTAACAAACAACAGATAAGCTCTTGTGGGGGTCAAGATGCCTTTCTACATTGCCTGACCACCCTCTGAGTGAAAAACCTTTTCCTAATATCCAACCTAAACCTCCCCCAATGCAGCTCCATGACCTTACCTCAGGTCCTATCACTGGTCACCAGAGAAGAGTCAGGTGTCTGCTCCTCCACTTCCCCTCATGAAGAAGCTGTGACTGCTATGCCCAAGACGGCCTCCAACTATCACGTCACCCACCAGTCCTCTGTTTGCAAACAGCAGGTCAAGCAGGCCGCCTTCCCTGGTTGGCTCCCTCACCAGCTGCATCAGGAAGTTCTCTTCCACACACTCCAGGAACCTCCTGGATGATTTCTTCTCTGCTGTGTTGTATTTCAAGCAAACCTCTGGTAATTTGAATTTGCCCAAGAATACAAGGGCTAGCAGTCATGAGACTTCTCCCATCTGCTTATAGAATATTTCATCTGCATCTATCCTGGTTGGATGGTCTATAACACACTCTCACCAGGATATCTGCCCTGTTGGCCTTCCCCCTGATTCTTTCCTATAAACACACAACCCTATTGTCACCACCATTGAGCTCTAGACAATCAAAATACTCCCAAACACACAGGGCTACCCCACTGCCTCTCCTTTCTTTCCTATTCCTTTCAGAGTTTATAGCTGTGAAAAATGCATATTATATGATTGGCTTTTCACAAATATTAAAATAAATACTATATGTGTTATGTTGGAAAGTTATGTTGTATTAATCTCTTTTAAGTAGTGTGGTAAATATAGTTTTTTGCCTATAACATAATATAAAATAGAAACTATGTGATGTAAGATACTTTTTTGTAACTGACCCAAGAAATGGAAAAGATAACTGAGAAATTCTTCTCATTATCCTCTTTGGATGGAGATACAACAGGATTCCAAGAAAAGAATTATCACCTCCTTATCAGGAAGGCTCAGATTCCGAGGAACCAGAGAAGACTGATTTACAAGATGAGGGGAGAAGCTGAAGTTAAGCAGAAAACACCCTTTGTTTGAAAAGAATTTTTGAGTCATGTATGAGATATATGAATATGCAACAGGCTATTGCTTTTAAGGGTTAATCCTTTGTTAGTGAGCCATGCTTTTTGGGGCTTAGTGCCCAAGAAGCATCCGGATGTCTGTAATTCTTTGCTTTTTATTGTTCTTTATTGTCCTAACTCTGATTGTCCAAATTCTTATAGTTCTAATTTTTATTACTAATTTTTTAAGCATTTTATTACTATTAAACTTTAAAAATTTTAAAACAAGTGATTGGCGTTTTTCAGAATTTGGTGCCAAAACCTGGTAAATAACACCTCGCTGCTGGGACCTCAGAGGATTCTGAGTGGGGAAGGCAGTTTGGCAGCCTCGCTCTGTTTCTTCTGGCATGATCAGCAGATGCAACCGGAGGACAAAAAGAGACAATAAAACAAAGAAAAGGGAAAAGGATCCCTAAAGCCGCGACAATTGGCCCCCTAAGACAAGTAGTGTACACGAAGACCCAGAAAGGAAAAAGGATTGTAAGTACTTTTTCTGCGGGGGCAGATATGGGGGGGGATGAATGTGTGTGTGGCTGAGGCAAGCTGGTTACCCCAGACCTGCTACATGAGTGAGGAGTCTCCCACACTGTGTTTCCATCTTTTTGCAAGAAAAATGGCCAGTAAAGAGACTGCGTAATAAAAAGAGTGAGAGAATCCCCCCCAGGGAAACTGGGACTGGATCTCAGGGAAGGAGTGGGACCTCTTGGAGAGAGGGAGCTGAGGGTTTTCCTGGCACAATCCACTGGGAAAGCAGAATAAAAAGTGGAGGGGGCCTGTAAGAGCCTAAATGAGAGATTTGGGACTCCAGGCAGCTCACCAAAATGCAGTTTATTCCATCCAAGATGTTACAGCAGTCCAGGGTCATGGGTGATAGAGCTTGTGCCTACAGCTGTCAGCTCCAGGTGCAACCAGGCCTGGAGACGTTTTGGTTACAATGCATTATATACTTTTCTTAACTTTTATCTATAGCCTATCATAACTACTATAATTATCATATTCATGTTACTATTCTCCAATCACTAAAAGTTAGTACATTACAGTTTAAGCTAGAAGTTACTTTTCAGTTTTCTTGCAGTGGAAAATTCTGAGATCTTTTTTCTACTTGCAACATCAGCACTCTTGTTTACCGGTGGTATCTTCCTGCTTGGTAAAAACATCTTCTTGTTTGAGGTGGATTTATCTTTTGCTCTAAGCCATAAAAACCACTTCTAACTAACATATCCTTTACCTTCTTGGTTATCCAGTAAGACAGGCACAGCAATTCTTTTCTTCCATATCAAAACTTGCTTCAATTTCTATTCCTTCATCAGACTCTACATTTAAAAATCTTTCTGCTAAGCATACATATCTGTGATACTTTCTTGTCAAACTTTCATCCTTCTCAACATCGGCCCCTAGAAATTTTGTTAGGTTGCGGGTCTAAAACCACAGAAGACACTCGGGAGTGCCAAACTCAGGAGCACTGTAGCAGCATGTGACTACAGTGATGATCATGTCCAGGGAGGCCACAATTCAATGGCAGGGGAAACAGATGAGACAAGTCTCTTTGTTGTTGAGCATGAGAGTCCATTTTATCTCCTCCCCCCTCCCCCCCGTGCTGGGGGAGGGGCCGGAGGCGGTGTCCCAGGCCCGGGAGCCCGAGCAAAGCCTAGAGAGCCAGAGAGATAGAGCAGACCCAGGGCCCTGGGGTTTTATCAGGTGTCCCATGGGAGGAGTCTTAATATCAGATTACAGCCTCCTCAGAATCGGAAAGCTTGACAGAGCACCTAGGCTTTAAAGGTCCTAGGCTGAGAGTAGCAAACTCAATAGCATCTAGGCTTAAAAACTGCTAGGATGAGAGTAGCAAACTCAAGAGCTTCTAGGCTTAAAGGTTGCTAGGTTAAGAGTAGCAAACACTAGAGACTCAGGGGTGTGGGATCCAAGAGCGCCTTGAAATGGCCAATAACACCCGAGATTTTAACAAGTGATGTGAAAGTAAAAGGTACCTTATTGTTGTCTGGTTGTGTGTGAGAGTGAGTCACATGCAAAATCAGCTTCAGCTTCCGGGGCAGGTGGGGAGCTGTGGCAAAAGGTGTATGTGATCCGCAAACAAGCCATTGTTCCCTGGGCGCGTGGGGACTGTGGGGAGAGTGAGTGACACACAGACAGCCTCACAGGTGAACTGGCACCAGAACTTCTTCAAGGTGACTCCTTCCCACAGGCTGCAGTTCTTCATGAACTGCCCCAGCACGGGTCCCTTCCACAGGGTGCAGTGGATGCAGGAACAGTCTGCTCCAGTGTGGGTCCTCCAAGGGGTCACTAGTCCTGCCAGGAAATCTGCTCCAGTGGGGGCTCCTCACTCCATGTGATGCCTTAGGTTTTAGCTTTCATATTTTTTAGATTCTGTACTGCCTTAGTGTGTGACTCTGAACTTCATGTGGGGTGTTAGTAAGTTCTCTTCACAGGGTAGTGAGACAAAACAATTATTTTCCAGCTTGAGAACCAAGGACAGCCGTTACAGCCTCAGATCCAAAAAGCATAAACAATGGTGAATTGAAGAGAGCAAACCGAGAGGATGAGATTTCTTAACCTGAAGCTGTAATTGGACAATTGACCCCAATATGTAAATAGACCAAAACTTATAAAAGTGTGAAGACTCATGATTGTTGTCCATCTTGCATCCATCTTGGATCCATCTTGGGTGTAGCCACGGCCAGGCTCTTGTATTGTCCAAGGTGTATCCTTTAAAGGCCTTTCAATAAATACCTACTTTATTCCTTTAACTCTGTCTAGTCTCTGTTCCAGATCAGCCTCTCAAGGCATCAGTTCTGGCAACCCCATGAAAGGGACAGAAGACATCTGGAAAACCCTTGGACCAGAGGAACACCCAGCTGCCCCCCCCACTCCTGCTGACACTCTGAGGGAGGCATCAGCTGTGGTCCAGAAGGTATCAAAGCCAAAAATCCTCAGATCTGGCATAGAGACACGTGAGTAACTGAATAAAGGTGGCATTCTGTTTTAGCACCTGAGTTAGGTGTTGAGAGATCTCTTGTATTTTTGTTTAGTGTTGTAGTATATGGTAGAGACAATTCATGCTATTAATGTATAAAATATTTTAAGATCCAAGTTATGTCTTTTGACCACCCCATCCGGGAGCAGAGTCTTATTCAACCAGTTTCCTGACATGAAGATAATATCACCTCTTTTAACATATGAATGGAACCTTCCTGAGCGATGATCACTGACTTGGAATGCCAGGACCACTCAAGAGTGATTTCACACCTTGAAGATTGCATCTACTACAGTGATCACCGGCACCACCCTGTTACATGTGAATGCTGACTTGTCCGGAGTGCTCTGACAACATCTAGACACCTGGACTGGACTTTTGTCTAAACCTGCACATGTATGGCCCCGGTTCTGCATGTGAAGGGACACAAAGGAACATTCAGTCATCTCTGCCTCAGGCGGAATAAACTGTATAAGAACTCACTGCACAAAGCAGCCGGTGTGAACCAAGAGGGAGACTCTGACATTTTGGAGGTCAGATCCTGGTTCACCCAGCGCCAATCCTGGGCTCGACGCTGCCCTTGGCTGTGGTGGTGGTTTTTTTTCGATCGAAATGCTGTTTCGCTGACAATCTAATAAATCATTGCTAAATTTTCTTATAAATTTGACTCTCGATTTGATAATTTATAACAGTGTGGAAGGACCCTAGGGGGTCCAGGCAGAGCTGCTTTTACTCTCTGTCTTGTCCACTGGTAGTAAGAGAGGACTCTCTCTGAAAAAGCAGAGGTTTAACTTGGTAGTGGTAGGTAGTGTTCTGAGGCCAATGCAATGGGTTTGCTCCTGTGCTGCAGCTCCAAAAGTCATGAGTTCTAATCCCTCTCTCTCTCTCCCTGGCTACTTTCCTACCTATACGTGTTAAGATGGGGTGCATATACTCCTGTGAGTTGAATTGCAAAATACTGACAGATAGACAGGGTTAGTATTGAAAAACTGGCGGGACCTAATTGGTGCAGAGTCAATTCTTTTTAAATCTAGACTTATCAGACTCTCAGAAAAAATGTGACCAACTTATGAACTTGATAACAATGAGACATGGCCTGAATTTGGTAGCTTTGATAAGAAGTTAATATCAAGCTTTATATCCCACATATGTGCGAACAAATATTTCTACAAGTTAGAATATGCTAGGCTTTTTATGGTTTTATCATTTCAGCAAAACCCATCAGCAAACAGAAAGGAACAACATATATTGGTTTTAAAGAAAAAAGAGGGGGAAAATAAAAAGGAACAGTCAATATTGAGCAGTGGGTATAAAGACAAGGAGGAGGTGGAGTTTGACCTCGTGACTTCCGCCATGAGGGCGGAGCTAGTCCCACTCTCTCGTCACAGCAAGGAACGCGGGCGGGAGGAGGGAAAGTCTGGCATGTACAGCCTATGGTACCTCCCATAGGAGAGGAGCCGGGGGGTGGGGGGGGGCAGAGTCTTCTGCCGAAAGGGCGGAGAAGGGCCCTCCCACGGAGGGAGCAGCGCTTCTTCTGCTCTCAAGCCCGAGAGTTTTCATAGCAACTCCAAGCGTCGGGGAGCTGCCTCAGAAGATGATGTCATCGAAGTGCTCAGGCACCCAGCCTGGTTCCCACAGAGATGTAAGTCATGCTTAGCTTGCAGGATATCCAGGACTCTGGAACAACTGACCAATATGATAAAGCAGAAACTGTTTATTGTTTACATTACCTACATATTTATTGTCGGCGATGGAGAGAGATGAGGAGACTGACTCGGTGATCAGAATCCGATTTTATTCTGGGATACAAGCACTTATATACTATTTTAGGGAGACTAGTAATGTGTACTACAATGATTAGGTTAGAATCATATACACAAACTTATGCATATAACAACATCTCTTGCTTGCAGAGTTTAATAGGATTTTCTTTTTCCGGTAAACCTGTCTAATTAAATCTTCTTGCTATCTAGATCTAGTTTTCAAAGTTGTTTGCTTTTGCCAAGGCATTTTATCTATCAATTCTCTTATGCTAATAAGGTCCTAAGTACTCTTTGTCCTGTGCACCCCAATTTGTCCCCCATCTGTGTCAATCAAAAACACTCCTTTAATGGTCTTATTAATTAATCTCTGCACACATTGAAGCAAGCAAGGTATCATGATTAATATAATAATTATCAAAATCACCACATGAATACCTATCCTAAAGAAATCCTTTAGCCAGGGAGCTAAACCCCAGCCACTAAACAGGTTATCTAGCCAAGATCCAGATTCTACTCTTAGTTTAAACACACTATCCTTCAGCCATTGTATGCTTTTATGGATAGATTCCGAGTGATCAGAAAGGTTCACTCAACACATTCCATCAAAATCTTCACAGCCATGACCTTGTGCTAAAGGCAAAAAATCTATCGCAGCTCTATTTTGCAAAGTAGCATGCCTTACACTATCAACATCCATTAATGGGTTTGACAAAGCAGAGCTAGTGGCATTTATCTTTTTTGCCAGCCAGCAAGCCATCTCATTTAATTGGGTTAAGGCCTTTTTTGCAGCCAATTTTGACAAAAGTAAAGAGGTCAAATTCATTTGGGTCTCAGACCACAGAGACACTTCATCATTGCAGTATTTATCAAATGCATGTAAGCTGCGCCTTATTCTGCGGGAATATTTGTGCTGTAAAATCATGGATGTGTTAGGTGTTAGCACAGTCAATCGTCCCAGACTATAGGCACCTCCTTTTATGTGTGAAGGGGTAGCAGCCCAGGCTCGATCTCCACAGATCAAAAACATTCCTGATGGCAGCCTTAGGGGGGCATTGCTGGATTTAGAAGGTTTGCCAGAACTGTAATTACATCAAAAGTTTGATTCTTATACACAGGGTGATAGGGAGAAACATCCCAAGCTTTAGACTGATTTCTTCCTGTGTATTTAAAATTAACTCAAAAACCCATTTTTACAGAACCCAGGAGCTCTAATTCTTGGGGCTCCAAGGGTGCTTCAGGAAGGCAGGGGGTCCACTGATCCCATGCATCAACAGGATATGAGCTCTGCACCACGCTTTCAGTATTTTTTTGTATTGGCCAATTGTCTAATGGCAAGCCGACTAGACAGGTTGAAAATGGATTTTCTGGGGATGCAGCAGCCAAGCACAGGGTATCTTGTTTTGTTGCATTAGCTAGAGTTATCCAAACATTTGTTTTGGGTTGTTCAACAGGCCAGGCTGCGTTAGTAAAAATAAGCAGTGCTAATAAGCATAAGCAGAGCATCCATTTTAACTCCATTCTATGTTGCAGCAAAAAACACCTTTTTGGATTTTAGTTTCCAAGTCTGTCTTTTAGCACATTCCCTTTTTGTCCTTTCCCAGGCTTGTTCAGGGACTGGCCAGATATAAGGCACTAAATTGTTTCATTTGCACTCTACTTCGCAAATATGGCTATTTTCAGCTTCCCTCAAAACTTCCCTCCTGAGAAGAGGCGAGGGCTATCCCTTTCCTTGTGGCCTACTACAATTAAAAATTCAATGGCCTTGTACCTTATTTGTAACGCCACATCATAACATGATGCACACCATGCTTTTGCCAAAAGGGCTCTGCGATACCACCGATCTCCACACTTTTTACACTGACATAAAACTCAAAGTTCACAGTTTCCTTTGCAGGTGGGACAGAAGATATTGGTCATGAGCTGCAGTCTCTGTGTGGTTCCTCTTCCCCTTCCTCTTCTGAGAGCTGGGTAGAGGCCTGGTCTCTGTCAGGTGCTGGTAGAGGTTCCCAGAATGGTTTCACATTTCTTGCAGGGATCCAACAAGGTTCCTTTTCTGTGGAAATACAAGCAAAACCCGTCCCCCAAGTGACCAAAGGGTAAGGGCCAAGGATTTTGCCAGATTCTGGGTCACGGATCACTACCGGTGGTTTCTCCTTGCAGGAAAGAGATGTGGATGATGCAAAATGCCTAGTCATAGGGGGATTTAAATCCATCATGGAACAGTTAAAAAAATTAAAAGCATATGGGGCTTTCTGTAGTCTTTCAGCAGGTGTATCTCTGGCTCCTCCCTTCTGTTGGGCCAGGAGACACTTGAGGGTGCCATGGGCTTGCTCTATAATGGACTGCTGGGTGGGTGAATGGGGTATGCCTGTCTTGTGGGTAATTCCCCATAAGGAGAAAAAATTTGCAACTTTACAGGAAATGTATGCGGGGCCATTATCTGTCTTAATCTGTTGCAGAATTTCTAATGTGGCAAAGGCAGCAGTGAAATGATGACAAGAGTCCTTTGCTGTTTCTCCTGTGTGGGCTGAGGCAAACAGAGCACCTGAAAAGGTACCAATGGAAGCATGCACAAATTTCAAACGGTCAAATTCAGGAAAGTGTGTCACGTCTGTTTGCCAAATTTGTAGGCTTTGTAGACCTCTCCATTTGACCCCTGTGCTTACATTAGGAAGAGAGCAACACTGACAATCAGGACATGTAGCAATGGTACTAGAAGTTTGTGCTGGAGTAAGCTCAAAAAGCCTTACTAAAGCCCCAGGGTTGTGGTGATAAAACGAGTGACTCACTCAAGCCTGCTCTGTTTGGTAAAACTTGTTGCACCAGTAGGGTTAACAAGTCTGCCTGGGCGTTGCCTTCTGTAAGAAACCCAGGCAAATTGGAATGCAACCTTATATGCATAACAAAATAAGAAGCAGTCCTTTGATCCAAAAGAAAAACTAGTAGTTTCAACCAGTAAAAAGAACATAATTTCTAACTTGTTTAAAGACAGAGGCTTCTGCTCTAGACACAATTCCCGCTACGTAGGCAGAGTCTGTTAATAGGTTAAAAGGTGAGCTGAATTTCTGAAACACTCTGACCACAGCAGCTAATTCTACAGTTCTACCCTTCAACAACAGCAATATCAGATTGCCAGGTTCCAGTATCAGAATCCTTCCACACAATCACTGATTTATGGGTTTTCCCAGAACCATCCATGAATATTGTTATAGCTTGCAAAGGAGTCTCACTTCTCCGTGGCTTCCAGAGCAAGTTAAAAGAACAGCTTAACATCTTGTGCTTAGGTGGATGGATAGATATCTGCCCTGGGTAATCTGCTAAAGCAATTTGCAATTTCTCAGATTTCTGTAGCAACCAATCCAAATAGAACATTGTAAGAGGTAAAAAGATGCGGTCAAAATCCCTTCCAGCCAAGGAGGTTAGTCTTTGACGAGCTTTGACAATTAACACGGCCATAAGTTCATCTTGCATTAAATAGTCTTGGGCATATTGTTAGGCAAAAAGACCAATTCGATAATTAACAGAGGGTCTGGTTTTTCTGAGTCTCACTGAAATATCAAGGCATGTGGTTGCCTGTCAGGGTTTAGAATTATTAACCAAAGTGGTAACTCTGGAGCCCAGCGAGCTGTCTCTGTGAGACGGGATCAGCTACCTTTTGAAGCACAGTTTGTGCCTTTGTGTCCAAGTGTCTAGGTGATAAGAGGTTAGGCTCTCCCTTTAGCAGGGAAAACAATGACTCCAATTCTGCATTTGAAATTCCAAGCAAGGGACAAACCCAGTTTATAGTCCCTAGTAATTTTTGTGCATGTGCAGAGTTTTGATTTCAGCTACAATTTGCAACGGTTGTGCCGAAATAGAGTGTGTTCCAATGCGCCAGCCCAGATATTTCCATGGGAATGTCTTTTGAACCTTTTCAGAAGCAATGGTCAGACCTGCTGATGTGACAGCCTGACTGACAGCCAGCACTGCTTCTTCCATTAGAATCAGTTTCTGCAGATATCAGAATATCATCTATGTAATGACACAACAGAACATCAGGCATATGTTCCCAGATCGGACTTAGGGTCCTTGCAACATACCATTGACAAATAGTGGGGCTGTTGCACATGCCTTGCGGTAATTCCGTCCAATGATATCGAATTAGTGGTTCCTGCATATTAATGCTTGGTACAGAAAAGCTGAATTTTGGTGCATCGTCTGGATGCAGCGGAATATCAAAGAAACAATCTTTTAAATCAATCACTGTCAAATGCCAATTTCTGGGTGTAATATATGTTGTCCAGCTCTGCACAGTGAAAGAACCAACTATGAATGTGAAGAGTTACAAAAGAAATTTGGACTCCTTCGCCTTGGGCACAATAAAGTGAATAAAACCTCATCGCTAGAAGCGGCTCTCGTGAAAATAGGGGGATTCGATGTGATAGAGGTCAGATCCAGGTTCACCCAGTGCCGATCCAGGGCTCGATGCTGTCTCTTTGGCTGTGGTGGTTTTGAGGACTGTATTTTGGTTGTGCAAAAAAATAAATAAAATCTTTTCACATTTTTGATAATTTGGCTTTCAATTGATCATTTATAACAATTCTGGTGACCCCGACGTGATTTGAATTTGGGGTTCAGGGACCCGTCTCCAGTCAGGAGGCACCCTGCTGATTTCAGCGGTCTGACGGAATGGGGAGTTCACGAAACCAATCAAACACTGAACCTAAGCCAGCACCACAGCCAACAAGGGATAAAAATGGGCCCAGCTCTTAGAAACTCGGAATGACCCAAAGAAGGATCTCCGAGGCTGAGGTGCTTTTTCTTTTCCACTCAGAAAATCGGCATGCATGAAGAATCCCCATGGGAAAGGAACCATGAGTATCGCGTGGTTGAGTGGGGTGTTGTAGTAAACTCCATGGACTTAGGTAGGGCCCCTTGGAGAATCTGAACAATAGGAATGCTGAGGCAGCAAAGAAGTTCCTGTCTCCCTGACCCCCCCGCCCCATAGGTTATCTCTGTAACCCTATAGGCCAATATACTTAACCCTTACCATTGGTCAAATCTGGATCCCCCCGAACCGTATAAAAAAGGCATACTTTAGCCCATTCGACAGAAGAAGAGCTGTCGCTGGGACCCTTCACAGACTTCCCCAATAAAGCCATCTCTGCAGAACCGCCAGCGCCTCTCCTTCTCTCTCTCTCGCAGTCTGCTGCAGCCTCAAGCCAAGGGCAATCTACCTAGCAAGCAAAGAGCTGAAATCCTGAGAGCTGATACCACTATAGAGCTGATCACTACTGAGCTTGCTAAGGAGGTTGGCATGCGGCATCAGCCTCGAGCTAGCTTAGCTTTGGGCACCCTGTCTCCCTGGGGACTGAGCTCCCAAGCTATCTTGCATTGCTTATGATAAGGCCAGATCAGAGGCTGCATTAGGGTGTGATCGAGCGTGTGTGTGAGACATGATTCTATCACGGAGTGTTGACTCCACCATCGCAGTTCCACTTCCCCACAAGGGATGTGTTTGGTCAAGGGGAAAGAGAGCGTTTTTTCTTAACACACGTGGGACCTTTGATTTATAGGGAGCTAAGGGAATCGATCGTGGTTGGGTTGGGAAGGGGAAAAAACATTCCTGAAGTATTTTGGGAGACAGTCTCCCTTCTGACCCAGAGACACAGGTAAGAAAACTCAAAACCAGTCAAAAGACCCGCAGAACAGTTATTCGCATGGTTGAATAGACTGGAGGCATTTCGCAAATTCCGGAAATCGACATTGGACAGAGACTCAGGAGTCGCGACGAGCATCCCAGCTGAAGGAGACAAGATGAGAAAATTCGCAAGTGGGTTTTTTGGGAAAATGGGGTTGGAAAAAAGTAGGTTCCAGAAAAAACCCCAAGAAAAACCTCCCCAAGATCCCGGGAAGGTTCTGCCTTAAATCCTGAGGGAGAGTCTGTTGGGATGGATGTTAGAACATTGGGACGAGAGCCCCAGGAGAATGGAAAAGTCCAAGGAAAAGATGATACAGTTTTGTATGGAAAAGTGAGGGGGAAAGGAGATAGCAAAATTCGTGGTTTGGCCGGTGTTCGGCACTTTCGACATGTGGACGCTTGCATCCCTGTATGACCACATAGTCGATCGCCGCCCGCAGGACTTTGAGGAAATTGAATATGCCGAGATGTGGAAATACGCTTGTTCGCGGTTATACCCAATCAGAGCTCTCAGCCGCTCAGCAAACCAGGGTAAGGAATGGGAACCACTGGAAAACCTTCCACCTCCCTACCTTGTCCCTCCACCCCAGCCTGCACCAGCCCAAGTACCTCCGGTGCCTGCATTGCCTCCCCAGGTATCGATCCCGCAGGGACAGGCTTTGGCACCACCGCTCCCACCGGAGCTGGCCGCAGCGCCTTCTCTCCCACGTGGGCAGGCAATGGTGCCTTCACTCCCATGTGAGCAGTCCCAGCCACCAACCCTCCCCGAGACCGAAGAAAAACAGGTAATTTTCCCCAAGAAAGCCAGCTCTCCTCTGGCCCATCGAACGAGACAGAGAACGAGGAGGGCAACCACTGGAGATAGTGATGATGAGGAGGAAAAGCCCGGTCTCTTTCCTTTCCAGGAAGTGCCGACGGGTCCGGGAATTATCAGCTTCGTACATGTGCCGATCGACACCGGGGATGTGAGGGCTTTCAAGAAAGAAATGGGGAAATTGATGGATGATCCTTTGGGGTCAGTGGAAAGACTAGATGAATTTCTAGGAACCAGCACCTACACTTACGAGGATCTCAATGCGATCCTGAGGTCGCTGTTCAACAATGAGGAGACAGAAATGATCAGACAAGCCGTGATCAGGGATTAGGAGAACAGGAATCCCCAGGGGAGAGGGGACACCAGAGGTGGCCGGACCAAAAGCCGTCTTAGAGCACCCAGATGGAGGAAGGGAGGCAGAAAATGATAAATTTGAGAAATATGATAATACAAGCTATCAGGGACACGGTGCCAAAGGGACAAAATATGAGTAAAGTACTCAGGGAATGCCAGGGAAAGGACGAACCCCCCACGGAATGGCTGGAAAGGTTTCAAAAGAGCCTGAGAATGTATTCTGAGACAGACCCCGACTCTCCAATTGGGGCAGTTTTGCGTAAAACTCAGTTTGTGGGAAGACATAAGGAAGAAATTAGAAAAGATGGATAAATAGATGGATGGATGGATGGATGGATGGATGGATAGATAGATAGATAGATAGACAGACAGCAATATAGGGAACTGCAGGAGTTGCTCTGGGAAGCCCAGAAGGTCTACATGAGGAGAGATGAAGAAAAGCAGAAGATTCAAATGAAGGTGCTGGTGGCTGCAGTAAGGGAAGCACAGAAACAGGAACAGGTCAGAGACACAGCAAAAATGGCGCCGGCTAAGAAACAAAATCCTTCCCAAGGAAAAGGTTTGAACAACCAGAAAAAGGACATCAGGTGCTCCTACTGCAAGCAAAAGGGACACATTCGAAAGAATTGTCCCAACAAGGTCAAGGATCAAGCAATGTTTCAGGAAGATTAGGGATGTCAGGGGCTTTTTAGTTTGGGGTCCGGAATACCGAGGGAGTCCTTGATAAAATTGAGAGTGGGACCCCACAGGCAGGAAATTTGTTTTTTAGTAGATTCCGGGGCAGAATGGACCACGGTGCAGCAGTTACCGCGAGGGTGCTCTCTGAGTGATGATGCAATGATGGTAATTGGGGCAAAGGGGGAGCCCTTTAAGGTTCCGATTATAAAAGATGTCGAAATAGAGACAGAAACTAAAAAGTATATAGGAAATACGTTATTAACAAAAGATGCAGACTTTAACTTGCTGGGACGGGACTTGATGGTGGCATTGGAAATCACTTTAGCAGTAGAAAATTCCCAGCTCAAGGTGAGGTATAAACTCACCACACAGGATGAGGAGAAAATTGATCCAAAGGTTTGGTATGTCCAAGGGGAGGCCAGGAGGCTGGACATGGAGCTAATCCACATTGAAATTGAAAGGCCAGGGGATCCCATTCGGGTCAAACAGTACCCCATTCCCATGGAAGGGAGGAAGGGACTGAAACCAGTGATTGATGAATTAATAAAGAAAGGAATGTTGGAGCCGTGCATGTCCCGGCACAACACCCTGATTTTGGCAGTGAAAAATACGGATGGTAGCTACAGGCTAGTGCAAGATTTAAGGGTGATGAATCAAAGGACTAAGACACTGTTCCCCACAGTCTCGAACCCTTATACCCTGCTGAATAACATCTCTCCCGAGGACACGTGGTACAGCGTGATTGATTTAAAGGATGATTTTGGATCTGTCCTTTAGCAGAGGACAGCAGAGATTACTTTGAGTTTCAGTGGGAAGATCCAGAGACAAACAGAAAGCAGCAACTGAGATGGACATTGTTGCCTCAGGGCTTCGTTGATTCCCCAAACTTGTTTGGGCAAGGACTCGAACAGGTGCTGAGTCACTTTGCACCAACAGAGGGAACAAAATTGCTACAATATGTAGATGTTTTGTTGATTGCAGGTGCAAGGGAGGAGGATGTGAAGACGCGTACCATTGAACTTTTGAACTTTTTAGGGGGAAAAGGATTGAAGGTGTCAAAGTCGAAGTTGCAATTCACAGAGCCCAAGGTCAGGTACTTGGAACATTGGTTAAGCAGAGGGAAAAAGAAGTTGGATCCTGAAAGGGTGGCAGGGATTATTGCCTTATCACCCCCACGGACAAAAAGAGAAGTTTGGCAACTTCTGGGGTTGTTGGGATATTGCCAGCAGTGGATAGAAAGATACAGTGAGAAGGTGAAGTTTTCGTATGAAAAACTCACCACAGACAGGATCAAATGGACAGAAAAGGACTAGGACGAATTCAGGAGTCAAAGAAGCACTCACAGCAGCACCAGTGCTGGGCCTCCCTGATGTGAGATGGTCATTCCAGTTGTTCGTGGATGTGAGCAATCACACAGCACACAGTGTGCTGACACAGGACTGGGCTGGGGTCAGGAAACGGGTGGGTTACTTGTCTAGGCTTTTGGACCCGGTCAGCAGGAGCTGGCCCAGGTGGTTGTAAGGAATTGTAGCTGTAGCATTGTTGGTGGAGGAAGCTAAGAAAGTAACCTTCGGAGCACCTTTGGTAGCATTTGCACCACACAATATGTGGGGCATATTACAACAGAAAGCAGATAAATGGCTCACTGATGCTCGATTGCTGAAGTATGAAGCCATTTTGATTCATTGACAGCATTTGGAATTGCGGACAACAACCTCGCAAAACCCAGCTCAGTTCTTGTTTGGGGAAGCTTCAGAGGAACTCGTTCACAATTGTGTGGAAGCGGTCAAATTGCAGCCAAAGATTAGGGAGGATTTGGAAGAAGAGGAATTAGATGAAGGAGAAAAATGGTTTGTAGATGGTTCATGCAGGGTGATTGCCAGAAAAAGAAAGTCAGGATATGCAGTCATGGATGGGCGAACAGAAAAAGTGATAGAAGCAAGCCCCCTGAACGTGGGTTGGTCAGCACAGGCTTGTGAACTGTATGCAGTTCTGAGAGCCTTGAAAGGACTGAAGGGAAAGAAAGGAACAATTTTTACAGACTCTAGGTATGCCTTTGGGGTGGTTCACATCTTTAGGAAAATTTGGGAAGACAGGGGGTTGATCAACACACAGGAACGGGGACTGGTGCATGGGGAATTCATCCGGCAAATTTTAGAAGCAATAAGGGAGCCTGAAGAAATTTCAGTTGTCCATGTGAAGGGACAGCAGGCAGGGATGCAGTTCCGGACCCAGGAAAAATACTTGGCAGACCAGGAGGCTAAGACCTCGGCACTGATGATGGTAAGTACCCCGGATATCGAAGGGATCTAGGTGCCTGACAACCCTCCTCAACCCTCCCCAAAGGAGATTGAAAATTATGAGAAGATTAGGAAAAAACTGGAGGAAAGTAAGTGGAAATTACCAGATGGGAGAGAACTAGTCTCTAAAGGTTTTACCAGGAGGATTTTGAGGAAACTGCACCAGCGAACACATTGGGGGCCACCCCAGATTGGAGGACAGCCAGATTCAAGGATATTTGGTAGCGATAAACAGGAATTTACAGGAACTGAGAAAACAAGGGATAGTATCTCAGAGTGACCCTCTGGAATTTGCTATTCACAACATTCAATCGGGTGACAGAGTGCTTGTGAAAGCGTGGAAAGATGTACCCCTCTCCCCTCACTGGGAAGGCCTCTTTCTTGTCCTTCTGACAACATACACGGCCATTTGGATGGTGGAGAAAGGTTGGACACAGGCGTCCAGAGTGAAAAAGGTCAAACACCAGGAAGAAGCACCTGAGTGGAGGGTCACTTCTTCCCCAGGCGACCTCAAAATCAAACTCCAATGTCTTCATAAATGACCGACGGTGATCGGATAGGTTGTATACTGTCAGATTGTGTATGCTATCCATTTGTACACTTTAAGTGTGAATATTGTCAGGGAACTTTTGTTATACATTGCAGAAGGGGGCAGAGGCCAAAGGGATTGTGCACTCAGTGTCTGGAAGAGGAGCTTGAACTGACTGACCATATTCTAGCCTTAGCCACAAATTTAGGAATCATTGAATTAGACTCACAGGAGTGGTTCCACATTTTTCAGAATGGGGTACTTGGAAAACTCAAATCTAAAGCAGAGATATTGTATGTGGAGTGTTGGAAATCAATCAAAGTACCGTGCAGCTCAGATGCTGTCAAGGTCTCATGGTGGGGCACCTTTAAGAGGAGGTATGCGGCAAGGTCTGAGAATGTATTCCCTGAAGAATACTCCTGCTGCCATAAAGATGGTCTTCCTCGTCGCTGGTGGCACCCCAGGGGGTGAAGGCAAAGGAAGAGGAGTACACCTGGTGGGAATCCTGATTGGCCCGAGCCTAGACATGTGCAGGACGCAGAGTCTGCACATTGAGACCCCAATCCATGACAGGAATCGAAACCTCGTGGATGAGTGCAGTGAGTGTACGCAGATTGTCCCGATCGGACAAGGAGACAGGGGGATCTCAGCATACCAAGCCCCGGAGGAGTGCATCAGGGAGCCAGGCAGGTACTGTTCGATAAACAGCACTTGGGGAAAATCGTGCAGGATAGGCAAAGAGGTGTTGTGTTTAGATCCAAAGGCTGGAACGAAGAACGGGCAGTCAGACAGGCTCAGGCACCAAATACTGAAAAGAAATGCAGAACCAATGTCAATCCCCGTTTGTAGCCAATGTAATCGGACAATGTGGAAAGATGGGATCAATTTTTGTTGCGTATCATCAAGTTACTCCATTGTGTTACGATAATTCAAAATTGGGAATGTGTGTAGTGAATGGGAAAACGTACTAGGTTGGAAGGAATTTGAAATTTGATAGCAGGCTCACCCTAAATAGAGAGTCCATCATGCTGGATTTAGTACAGGCAAACGATGATAGAGTTTGTCTGCAGAATGATAGGGCTGTCTGTTTTGCAAAGAACAAAGATGGGATAGATCCTGAGGGGAAAATGAAGCAAATTACTCAGGAGCTGAAGAGAAGGGAGTCAGAGTTGAGAAAGAAAGGGGTGGAGCAAGAAAGGATGACAACGCTGAGTGAACAGTACGAGCAGCTTGAGAAACAATATGGAGACAGGGGATTACCTGCCCCTGATCGAAACCTATTCATTAATTTGGTTCAGGAAAGTGCAACCGAGGCAGGATTGTCAAATTGTTGGATTTGTGGGAGGGCTGAAGTCTGCTGAAAAATGGCCCTGGAAGGGTGAGAGTTTAGCTCTGGAACAACTTTTGAAGTGGGACAATCCACGGGTCTCCAAATTGGCCCAGAGTCCTGAGGGATGTGTGTTAGACCAACGAGTGATTTGAACTGTTTGCATCAGCCGAGAGGGAAGGGAATATACCTAAATAGTGGGATATACCTGATATATATCCACTCTGGCAGTAAATTCAAGTAGTAGGAGCAAAGTCTGGCAACCAGAGCCTCCTACAGGATACTGGAGTCAGAAAAATGAATCAAATTGCGAATGGAATGGTCAGATCGGATTTTGTTTGGTCAAAAGCACCAGAGCTAACCCTTATCAATCCTTGGGGAAGTTGAGAGAATACTGGAAGGAGCCAGAAAAGACGAATGTGAGATGGAGAGCCCCAGATGGAATTATTGGATTTGCCGGAAGAAAGCATACAGCGAGTTACCCCAAAAGGGAGAGGAGCTTCGGGGAAGATGGACACTCGAGCAGGGCGGTAGAAGTCCTTGCAAAATAAAAAAAAAAAATAAAAAAAAAAAAATCAAAATTAATGAGAATAGTTATCATGGTTATCAAGGAATTCCGCAAGGAGAGATGGGCGTGAAGAAAGTTTAACTAGAGCCTTCTCTCTTTGTAGAAGATCCTTGGAGGCAGAGGGTAGATGTAGATAAAATGTAGATAATAGTCATATGGGTTGTAGTGGGAGCATGAATTAATGTGTTTATATAGAAGGGGAGGGATTGTAATATATGTTATGAGATAATTCATGCTTATAGAGAGATTGTATTTTATTAATGATATTGTGAAATCCAGCGAGCCTCTGACCACAAGCATCCCAAGGGACAGATGTCTACCTCAGAATCCTGAAATTCCTAGAGGTGGCAGGAGAAAAATACCCCCATTTAACTATGAATAGACATGGCCAGCACTATGATTGTCGTTCTCCGGGCAATCAAGATATGCTCAAGGGTGATCATTGCCCAATTGATACCATCTATCGAGATAACAGATGTCGCCAGAAAGATACATCTGAATATGTGACTTCCCCTGACACGATCAGCGCTTGCTATGACCCAGGAAACAGCAATTGCCCAGCCCTGCACAGAGAAAGGGACTCTCATGGATATGCTGGTTTACAAAAGAAATCAGGACTTCTCTGCCTCGAGCATAAAAAACTGTATAAAACAGCCTTGCTGGAAGCAGCTCGTGTGAACAGAGGGAGACCCAATGCAATAGAGGTCAGATCTATGTTCACCCAGCGCCGATCCCGGGCTCTATGCTGTCTCTTCGGCTGTGGTGATTTTGAGGACTGTATTTTGGTCACGGGAAAAGAAAAATAAAATCTTTTTGCATTTGTGATAATTTGGCTTTTCGATTGATCATTTATAACAATAACAAACTTAGACGCAGGCTGGCTGGTGCACACTACAGCCTAACCCTTGCAAATACATTGCAACACTTAGCGCTTTCTAGAATCGGGATTAGTCAAAGCAGATCTACTACTGCAGCAGAGTTAACAGTCAGACAGCTCTTGCTCAAGTAGCTTCAAGGAAGAGGAGGAGGATGAAATTATTGCTGCCTTGAGCAAGCAAAAGAGGGGAAAGATAGCTAAAAAGGCCATCACAGAATGCAACCCCATAGCGAAATGTAATGAGTCACACAAGACAAAAAGAAAAGAACCGGTTTCGCAAGCCCCATAATGTCAAGCAGCCAGCAACCAGGGGCCAATATATATAAAGGTTCCATACTCCCTTATAGAGTTAAAACGGTAGAAAACTACTCTGGGGAAATATAAAGAGAATCCAGATAAGGTGGCAACATTAGTAAAAAGGGCTATTAACTCACAAAACCCTGACTAGGCTGATTTGAACACTGTATTAGACACAGTACTTGATCCCACTGAGAGACGAATGGTCAATAAAGCCATCACAACATCAGTAGAGGCTAGCATAGCAAATGGGTTGATTCAAGGCACAGTTACACAGATATTCCCACTAGAAAATCCTGGGTAAAATGGAAATAGATCAGAACAGATGGCAAGATTAAAGCGATACCAAAGCCTTGTGGTATATGGGTTAAAACATGGGGTCCCTAAAGCTATAAACTGGTCAAAGATTTACAAAGTGAGGCAAAATTATGATGAATCACCCACTGATTTTTTTAAACAGGCTAAGAGAAACGGCCATCAAATATACTGATCTCGATCCTGAATCAAATGATGGTAAAGCACACTTAGTACTTTTGTTTATGGGTCAGGCTTCAAATGATATAAGAAGAAAGCTGCAAAAGATAGAGGGAGTTCGAGACATAGCTAAATTACTAGAAGTTACCTGGAAAGTGTTTCAAGATAGGGGCCCAACTGAAAGAGTTAAATCCCAGCCTAGTAAGAAGGCTACTCAGGCAAAGTCATCCAAGAAAGCTTCCCCTACAGAGAAAGACCAGTGTGCATACTGCAAGAAGTGGGGACATTGGAAGAATGACTGTCCAGTGCTGAAAGAAAATCCTCAGTTCCCCAACTCCCAGTAGTACAAATCTCAAGTGATTCAAGTTCTGAGTAATGGGGACCGAAGGCTAACCCCCCTTCCCAGTGGAACTTTTGGTTATAGCTAGGCTGGGGAAAGATGACTTTGAGTTTTTAGTAGATACTGAAGCAGCATATTCTGTGTTAAATATCTTAGAAGGGAAACTGAGTCATGATTGAGTCATGATACTGTACATGTTATTGGAGCGACTGGGGTAAGCAAAACACGGCCTTTCTTCCAACCTTTAAAATTCAAACTGGGGAAGCACTGGGTAACCCATCAATTCCTCTGTATGGCTAACTCCCCTACACCATTGCTGGGGAGGGATTTGCCAGAAAAATTAGAAGTAGAAATTAAAAAGGGAAAGACTGTAAGAGTTGTAATTCCTGAATCTAAATTTGTCCAAGTTGCTGCACTTTTTATACAAAAAAAATGTAGTGAAATTGCCATTGAGGTTGAAAATGCGGTCAATCCAACAGTGTGGGCCAGTGATATCCCAGGAAGATCCAAACGAGCAGAACCAGTGAGTATTGCACTCAATCCAAGAGCCACACTGATAGTATAGGGATAAAATATTTCTAAAATCATGGGATATTTAGGCGAGTTGGAAGGAAAGGTTGGGCCTGGAAGGCCCTGGGAAAATGTTAGGATAGTCCCTGGGAAAATGTTAGGCTTTCGTGGATCATGTGATAACTGCACTTGTATAATCATTTAATGACTACGATAAATGATATGGTTGTTATATGACAAATGATATGACTGCTAAATGCCATGGTTGGTAATTGGATATAATTATTGTTTAATCGTAACAATAATAATGAGAAACTGTGTTTGGGGGGTTTGATGGAAATTACAAAATCCATGCTTGGATGAAATCAATGCATACAATAGAACAATATAAGTTTAATAATTAATATGAAGTTATATAACAATAAGGGTATAAAAACTTGCTCATCCTGACCCCATGTCGGAGTCAGATTTGGGTCTGTACCCCTGACACCCAGAGCTCTTCAATAAAAGCACCTGCGTGCAATCACTCCGTGATTATGTGTTTCTGAACACTAACAACACCAGTAAGGCAAAAACAATACCCTTTGAAATTAGAGAACTGTAAGCGATTGGGATCTGTAATTGAAAAATTCCAACAACGTGATTTATTAGTGCAATGTGAGTCCAAATACAACACCCCCATTTTAGCTGTTAAAAAAGTAGATAATAAGAATTATCGATTAGTAGAAGATTTGAGAGCAATTAGCAACATTTCAGAGGACATACACCCAGTAGTAGCCAATCCCTACACCCTTTTGACCACACTGGTGGACATTCTGAAATAAACAGGGCCAGGAGACTTCTTCTCCTTTTTAATGCCTTTATTAAAAGTGATCAGCTCAGGATTGGGCGGCTCGGCAGGGCTGCAGTCCCCGTCGCGTCTCCCAGGGCGACTCAGAGGAGGAGGATATGCGCAGCTCTGTCCACCAGGGGCAGAGCCGGGGGATCCAGTCCTCGTGGGAGCCTCTAGGGCATGATGTCCCCGTCAGATGTTGATCCTTTGAACTTCCCAGATGGCTGGTCCCGGCGTTGGGACGACTGTCTGCTCAGGGCGAGAGGGGCTCCGCATCTCTGCAGGCTCAGCACTTGGCTCCTCATGTCCAGACATCACTTTAGTCTCTCAACTCTTATTTGGCTCGTTGTTTTTGGGGTTTTCTCTGTGCCTCTGGAGTCGGGGTCCCACAAAGCATTCTGGACTTTGGAGTCACTTTGCATAACCCCCCCCCACCCTCTCAGGTGTCTTCCCTATGCTGTAAGAGAGCACAGCCTCGGGGAAAGGCAATCTACCGCACCCAGCCAGGCCTTTTACTAATACAAAAGAGGAGATAAGCTCTAACAACCCATGATTACCATGACAAAACACTAAGAACTTTGGCAGAGACAGAGACCTGGCTGCGTCCCTGTAACTCTTTCTCACAAAAAAAATATTAACTGAATTTTTGTTCATAACAATTCGTGCAGTGGATTACTGCTATAGACCCAGAAGGCTGCCTTTTTCTGCATTCCTGTGCACAAAAACAGCCAAGAGCTTTTTTGCTTTTTGTTGTATTGCGTTCTTATATGTTTTAGTTGCATTAAGTTGTACTTTGGTTTATCCCAGTTTCCCTCCTGTTATAATGGTTCTGCCCCTGCTGCCTCCTCCCTTCTTGTTCATGTCAATCTCCCTACCTTCTCCCCCTGTTCCTCTTTCCTGGACTTTGTACCTTGGAGTGCCCTCAAAGGTTTCTTGGCCGGCAAGCTACCCCCAGTGGGACCAGACCCCATTTTAGTGGGTGGCGCTCCTGGGGGACGAGGACAGTAGCTCCTGAAGCCCCACAGGAATCGTTCTCCGGTAGGACCCATCGCCTCTGGATTTTTCCACTCGCCAGACAGGTAAGGAATCCTCTTTTCTGCCTTTCTTTGGGGTGAGGTCCTTTCCTCCTTACTCTCCCTGCCATCTGTATAGGTCTCCTTTGTCTAAGGGACCCTGTCCTTGTGCTCCTTTTGGTTTGGAGCCAGGACCCCTCTCTTTTTGCTGTGCACTTTTTCTCTTTCTCGGGGGAGCCACATGCTGTTCTCTTAATTTTTGGGTTTTTTTCCCGGGCAGTGGGGTAATTTGAGCTCCAATTTGTTATCTCACCAGGTGCTAGGCGTCGGCACTCAAAAGGAGTTTTAAACCAAGTTGTGGGGAAATTTTCGGAGGGAGTTTGTTATTCAAAAAGGGGGTTAAAACGCTGTCCCCAAAGGTTCTTTCTCACTTTCCCCAGGGTCCCGAACAAATTTTTGACTTCACTTTTGGGGCTTGTTGGTAATAAATTAACAGAATTAGGCTGCCGGGGGCTCCTCCTTTTCTAAAAAACTTTCTGAGTCTCCAATCAGAACAGTCTTAAAATCCAAAATTTTTGGGTGAAAAACAACCATCCTCTACAGCCTGCCCCAGTTCCCCCCAACTCTCCCTTCCTAGCCCTCTTTCCCCCACCCGCTCCTCCCCAAACTGGGATCTTAAGGGGCACCCCTCCTCCTCAGCGCGGGTTTCCACTGTCCCCCCCGGGTCCCTCAAGTCCCCATTCCCCCGCCGAGGAGTCCGAGCCCGACGTCTCGGGATCCTTTTCCTTCTTCCTTTTGCCCCGTTTGTAAAAACCCTGTCCCAAAAATCCTCTGTCCGGGTTTAAACCCCTGACCCTGACTCCCCCTCAAAAGGGTCTGTGGGGGTCAAAATGGTTTCAGCCACATGGGTTTTTCCACCTTTTCCCTTCTTTTTTCCCATAACCCCTTTTGCCGGTCTTCCAAATTCTTTTTATCCCCAACTCCCCCCA